>NC_056747.1:129648634-129818634 GCF_019279795.1 Protopterus annectens | reverse complement strand
ACTGTTCATAATCATAAAGACCTTATCATAATTCTTTGTGGTACAAGGATCCTTTGCTGCCCTGATGTACTGCAGTTACAAAGAAAAGAAGTGTAAGAACATAACATCTTTTGCAGATTTGAAAGCTGTAAGATCTCTTAGGACAGCTATGTAGACAGTGGTCAGCAATGAAATGCACCTTGGTTTAAGCTATACCCTGAAATGTATTACTGCCTTCAAAGCTGTCAAGTACTTCCAACACCACTGTATGGCACCTGTCATATGTGTAGTACCTCAAGACTAGATCATAACAGCAGTTATGTTCTTTTCTTTCATCAAACAAGTACATAACAATCTTTTTTTTGCATTTTTTAAAACATACTGAGCTCACTTCTTGCACTATGTATATCAATATTATGTGTATCTATTACTATGCCATACATAT
Organism: Protopterus annectens; assembly: GCF_019279795.1. Lineage (NCBI taxonomy): Eukaryota > Metazoa > Chordata > Ceratodontiformes > Protopteridae > Protopterus > Protopterus annectens. Next base: position 129,818,210 of record NC_056747.1, on the reverse strand, counting down.
TATACTAACTTATAAAATAATTTTATAAATCACAATGTTAAACACTAAGTATGAATCAGTGAATAAATCAGCACATTTATAATTTAAATTGTAAAAGGAAGTATTCTCTAAGGAACCATAATGTGAACTGCAAATCAAGAGCTATAAGAAGCTTTAAATCAAGAAACTAAACTGAAAACTACTTATTAATACATGCTGACTTTAGCAGAAAAAAGAAAAAAAATAATAGTTCAACAATGATATGTCTTAAAATATTTTCAAATAATGGACACGGATTATATGTCAGGAGTAATGTCTGCAATCCACAGCTTTGACTCACTTTTGAAATTAAATGTGCAAGATCTAAGATAATGAAGTGCACACTAACAATTGTAAGCAGCTGTTTAATAAATAATTATAAAGGAAATAATCTTAGCTTAATAAAAATGAAATATATAGCAAGAAAACATCTCAGCTGAAGCTGAAGTTTGCATTGGAAGCTAGGGTAAAGCTAGCTTTTTTCTTCTTTAAGCCTCTAGCCACATATATTTAATAAAATAATCCCACTGAGCAACACATTTAACTTACTAAAAAAAAAAAAAAAAAAAATATATATATATATATATATATATATATATATATATATATATATATATACATACACATACATATATATATATATATATATATATGGGTCTACTTCATTTGATCGAAAGACCATTCGATCGAAACCCATTTGATCAAAAGTTCATTTGATCGAACACCAGTATTCAAGGCATAAAACTGGGAATTGTCCCCCTCCCCAATGTCGTGCGACCCTGGATTTGGTATAAATAGTTAGGGGGGTGCAGCCAGTTTCCTTTAAAAGAAGAAAATAAAACAAAAAGTACAGATTTTAAATGAAAATACACAACACAACACAACACACACACACACACACACACACACACACACACACACACACACACACACACACACACACACGGCTGGGATGGGACTAATGATCAACAGACAGCTGGATTCAGGGGTTCAGATGTCGGTTCAGGGGTTCAGCTGTGTTACCACTTCCATGATTCACATTAGTTTGTGCAAAACTAAATGTGGCTTGGCAGAGAGGGAAGGCAATAATGGTGTCCTGAGAGCAATTAGTGACGTGAAACTGGAGGGCTGTGCTTGTCAATTCAAAAGTCAAATGTCAGAGTAAACTTTGTTGTCATTCAGAATCACAAAAGTACAAAAACTGAATGAAATTCCATATCTCTGTACTCAAATGTGCAGATATCACATAGACTTAATACAAAAAAACATTAATACATCTATAACTACTTATTATATACCATAGTGTTCTAGATAGAAATTCCTAATATTGCAAATAAACTCACTTTAACATTTATTATACAGTGATCTCTTTGATTGCTTGAGTATTGCACAATACTGAGACACTTCATTAAGGACTTAACACTGAGTATTGCCCAGAATGAGACATTCATGAGTATTGCACTATGACTGAGTTACAGACTAGCATTAGATATTGGACTATAATGAGACATTTCTCTGGCCTTACTACTACTCCTGATGACCAGTGAATTGGCTCAACTTACTGAGTACTGCACTAGAATTGGATTGAGACAGGCAGTTAAGTTATTGCACAATCTGAGATAGTCTTCCACATTGATCTGATGACCCAGATAGTTGGCATGGAGCATGATTGTTGCCAAGGTTCAATCGTCTGATGGCCTGTGGGAAAAATCTGTTTCTGAATCTCATAGTTCTACATCTTATGATATGGATGCTCTTGCCAGATGATAGGTACGCGAACAGTCTGTGAGCAGGGTGAGGGCAGTCCTTAATTATTTCTTTGCCCCTGCCTAGACATCTGGACATGTGCAGGTCATGGATGGTTGGTATAGTGGTCTTAATGATCATCTCGGTTGCCTTCACCACTATCTGGAGAGTTTTGTGGTCAGTGATAGATCAGATTCCGTACCACACTGTGAGGTTGTTTAGGTTCATAGGTAGGTACTAGGCTATCTGTCCGAGGGTATTTATAAGCCTAACCAGAGTGTGTCAGCTTTCGCCGCCCCATTGATTAATTAACTGAGCCTCTGTCAAGAAGACCCAATGAAGTGATCCCAGGGGTGTATTTTATGTTACCCATCCACTCGTCAGGATTTCTCTTGAACAGTGTTAGTGAGGGGCTCTGCCTAATGTAGTTAGGAATTTTGTTCCAAAGCATGGGGAGTATCTGTGACATGAATCTATCCCTCCAGCATGTTCTATTTATTGTTGTGGTGAGGTTTAGCTCACTAGAGCGAGTGGCTTGCAGTGACTTGGATTTCTTTAGGTGGAGCATGTCCATCAATTCTGAGTTGGACATGGCTTTGTAAGTCAGGCAGAGATCACCTCTGAGTAAGCGATATGCACTGAGTACAGCCAGAGTTTTTCCAGTTGGGCTGCATAGGACATATGTTTGAGGCCAGTGATCTTCTTGGTGAGGTACTTTTGTGGTCTTTCCAGCTGTTGGAAGTGTCTTGTGAGGTACATCCCAAATGGGACATTGTACTCTATGATGGGTCTGATGAGTGACGAGTAGAGGGGCACTTTAATCTCTTTATTTCTAGATGCAAACCCTTTAGTAATTAGGTGGGCTACATAGAAGGATTTCCTAAGTACTTTGGCAATATGATTGTCAAAGGAGAGATTACTATCTATCTATGTGGTAATTCATGGGTGTTTTGTTTTTCCCAAATGGGATGACTATGCATTTTTTGGCATTTAGCTTGAGACCATGACTTTGACACCAGGTGTCCATCTCAGTAAGGCCCTTTTGGAGAATGTGTGTGTCAGCCGGAGAGTCAATTATGTCTCCCAGTTTGCAGTCATTGGCGAACTTGGTTAGCCATAGTCCTCTTGTGTTTGCCTGTGTTTCTGAGAAGTATATGCCGAACAGTAGGGGTCCCAGGACTGAGCCTTGTGGGACACCACTTGTGAATGGTTTATAGTCGGACCTGGAGCTGCTATTCTTACCGTGTGAGTTCTATCTGTAAGCCAGTTGGCAACCCATCTTGTGACATAGGGGTTTATGTTCAGGCTGGTGAGTTTTTCTATATTTCCCGAGTGGGGAATGGTGTCAAAAGCCTTGGCAAGGTCAAGGTAGGCTGTGTGAACCTCCTTCCCCTCATCTATGGCCTTGGTGACTGTCTCAAAGAAGTCAACCAGGTTTAGTAGGCATGATCTGCCCTTAACAAAGCTGAACTGGGTCGGGTCAAGTGTTTGGAGGTTCCCAATGTCTTTGTTAATGAGTTCCATGATGATGCGCTCCATAGCCTTGGAAATGAGGCTAGTCAGGCTTATTGGGTGATAGTTACCAGGGTCAGTTGTGGCCCCTCCTTTGTGGAGCAGAATAACAGTTGCTGTGCGCCATTCTATGGGCATGTAGCCTGTGGAGAGGCTGAGGTTGAACAGTGTGTTTAGGTGGGGGGTTAGTTCGTTCTGTAGTTCATGCAAGATGCAGCCTGGGACACCATCTGGCCCCATTGACGCTGTGCTTTTGGCTTTTGAAAGGGCTGTTTTCACCTGTGCATCTGTGATTTCTGGGACACTACACTTTTCTGGTATTGTTGTGGGCCCTTTTGGGGTTGAGAGGGGGGTGAAGTTTACTCTGAATCTATCTGCCAGGATGTTGGCAATATCAGTAGGTTCAGTATATTTTGTGCTATTTTGCACTAGCTCAGAGCCTATCTGCGAGTTGCCACTTAGATTCTTGACATAGCTAAAGAAGGCTTTGTTGTTGTCTTTCGAATCCTTGGCTATTTTTCTTTTGAATTTAGCCTTGGATGATATGAGGGACCTTAGTTTTTTACTGATACTGATCAGGGATGTCTTTCCTTCTTGGGATTTGCCTTTTTTCTGAACTAGTTTCCTCCTCCTATTGTATAGCCAGTTTATGGCAGGGGTCCATCAGACTGGTTTCCTTCTCTTAAGGGAGTGAGTCTTGGTTTTGCTAGGGATGGCATGATCCATGCATTCTTGTAGGTGCTCAAAGAGTGCATTTGTAAAGGTTCCTGCATCTTGGACATTGTTATCCTTTAGCATGGGGACTGTGAAAGTTACCACCTCTGTCTTAAGTAAGGTAAAGTTTGCTATAGAAAAGTTTTTCACTGTGGTTTCCTTGGTTGGGGGTGGTGGTGTGGTGTGGACATCCATAGTGATTAGTTTATGGTCTGATCTAACCAGTGACAGGTTGACCTCCGGTGCGGAACACCTGTCGCACATGTTAGTGATGACCAGGTCCAATTTGTTTCACCTCTGGTAGGGGAGTTTACCAGATGATCCAGGGCATTTGAGTTGATAAATTCCAGGAAGCGCTGGACCTGGGAGTTTGTACTTGAGTAGTTTTCCCAGTTAACTGTAGGGTAATTGAAATCTCCCAATATCAGGGTGTTCGGTAGGACCTTCATGTTTTCCAGTGTCTCCAGAAAGGCAGAATGATGGTCCTGGGTCATGGAGGGTGATCTGTAGCAGGCCACAATTTGCATTGCAGATTTGCCCGATATTAGTTGCACATGGATGATCTCAGGGGTACCATGCTGCGCCACTAACCTGGAGGTGTAGGCATCCTTGATGAATATGGATACACCTCCTCCTTCTGTGTATTGGTCCATGTTCTGTGGCCGAAATCTGTGGTATGAGTTGTAGCCCGGTAGTGCTGGGTTCCTCTGTAGAGCCTTGAACCAGGTTTCAGTTACTGCACAGATGTCAATGTTCTCCATACTGATTAGTGCTTTGAGCATGTGCATTTTGAGATTTAAACTCCTGGCATTGAGTAGCATAACCACCATTTTTTTATTTGTGCTGTTTACGGAGGTGGGCTTGATTTTGAGCCTTGCTTATAAAAGACACTATGGGGGCAGCAAGAGCCTTGGCCAGTATTAGAAAGCCTAGGGGTGGACAGGTGCAAGCTGTCTCTTTCAAAGCAACGAGGCTTATCGAGCATGTCGCCCCAGGCTGACAGACACTAAATCCCCTTTGAATGACACCAGAAGCTTAGACAATTGTTGAACTTGATAATTTTTTCTTTATACTGCGTTATTATTCTTGGTGAGGGTAGGATGCTACTCAGGGTCAGGGTCAGGGTCATACTCGTCTGGGCTACATGATCAGAGAGATCTTCCATGTCTCTTTTCATGTAGTCCAGGGAGGTACATCTCAGTCATTCACACCAACATGAACAATGACAGAGTCATATTTGTACTTGTTCTGGAGTGACCTGAGTGCTTGTGTTATGTGGCAGATTCTGGCTCCCAACAGGCAGCTAACAGTAACCTTCTCATTGTCTAGCCTAGTGAGTGGGATGTCAGTGTGCCTGACTATAGAGTCGCCTATTACTAGTGTGTTAGGTATGTTATTTTGCCTTAAGGGCTGTGATTATGCCTCACACTGATTTTGTGTTTTATGTATTGTCTGGTTTGTGATGGGAGGTGCAGGTTTTTTGGGTGTCTGCTTTGGAGGTCTCTGATGCTTTTGCAGGTTTTTATTTAGAGGCTGCAAGTATAATTTTGTGTATTTATGTGTATTTTTTGCCAGTGCTGGTTTAGTATTTCTGTGTGAGGCCGTAGGTGTGGTGCAAGTGTTAACCTTCTCCTCATGGCTGCCTGTTACAGTCTTGGGTGGAGAGAGCTTAGCCTCCAATTGTTTGTCAGGATGCTTTCTATTGTACCCCTATAGAAGGTTGTGTGAACTGTTGATGGTATGTTTCTTCTACCCACACTGTAGCAATCACCTTACATATTGTACCCCTATAGAAGGTTGTGAGAACTGTTGATGGTATGTTTCTTTAACCCATACTGTAGCAATCACCTTACATATTGTACCCCTATAGAAGGTTGTGAGAACTGTTGATGGTATGTTTCTTCTACCCATACTGTAGCAATCACCTTACATATTGTACCCCTATAGAAGGTTGTTGAACTGTTGATGGTATGTTTCTTCTACCCATACTGTAGCAATCACCTTACATATTGTACCCCTATAGAAGGCTGTTGAACTGTTAATGGTATGTTTCTTCTACCCATACTGTAGCAATCACCTTACATATTGTACCCCTATAGAAGGCTGTTGAACTGTTGATGGTATGTTTCTTCTACCCACACTGTAGCAATCACCTTACATATTGTACCCCTATAGAAGGTTGTTGAACTGTTGATGGTATGTTTCTTCTACCCATACTGTAGCAATCACCTTACATATTGTACCCCTATAGAAGGTTGTGAGAACTGTTGATGGTATGTTTCTTCTACCCATACTGTAGCAATCACCTTACATATTGTACCCCTATAGAAGGTTGTTCAACTGTTGATGGTATGTTTCTTCTACCCATACTGTAGCAATCACCTTACATATTGTACCCCTATAGAAGGTTGTTGAACTGTTGATGGTATGTTTCTTCTAACCACACTGTAGCAATCACCTTACATATTGTACCCCTATAGAAGGTTGTTGAACTGTTGATGGTATGTTTCTTCTACCCATACTGTAGCAATCACCTTACATACTGTTCCCCTATAGCAGGTTGTGAGAACTGTTGATGGTATGTTTCTTCTACCCATACTGTAGCAATCACCTTACATATTGTACCCCTATAGAAGGTTGTTGAACTGTTGATGGTATGTTTCTTCTACCCATACTGCAGCAATCACCTTACATATTGTACCCCTATAGAAGGTTGTTGAACTGTTGATGGTATGTTTCTTCTACCCATACTGTAGCAATCACCTTACATAGTGTACCCCTATAGAAGGTTGTTGAACTGTTGATGGTATGTTTCTTCTACCTTTACTGTAGCAATCACCTTACATATTGTACCCCTATAGAAGGTTGTTGAACTGTTGATGGTATGTTTCTTCTACCCATACTGTAGCAATCACCTTACATATTGTACCCCTATAGAAGGTTGTGAGAACTGTTGATGGTATGTTTCTTCTACCCACACTGTAGCAATCACCTTACATATTGTACCCCTATAGAAGGTTGTTGAACAGACCTCTCAACCATACCGAATTACTCGGTTTTTACCGAGTTTGGGGGTCCAAATGAAGGGGTGCCACGATTCCCGAGTGGCACCCCTTCATTTCCGATTTTTTTTCATTTATTTTTTTAATTTTGTAAATACTGCGCTGTGGAAGCTGATGTCATCACGTGCGTGATGACGTCAGCTCCGTCAGGGCTACCAGCTAGTCGGAATTGAGCTCAAGGAGCTCAAATTGTCATTTCCAGTTCTGGTTTGGCAGCAAGTGCGAGCGGGAAATCTTGGCCGTTTGTTTTAACAGCGCTCATGTTGGAAATATTGATCCGCCATTTGTTTTAACAGCACAGCAGAGAATTAGCAGCAGCACTCATTTTCTTGGCCATTGGTTTTAACAGCAGGGATGGAAATATTGGCCAGTCGTTCGTTTTAACAGCACAGCAGGGAATTAACATCATTTTGGATTACAGGGCAGGATTTTGATGCATGAACAGACGAGCCTTCCGTTTCATTTGGACCCAGGTTTGGATTTACCAAAGGTGTGTGTGTGTGTGATGGACATGTTGTGAAGATTTTGCAATGCAATTGAAAAAAAAAAGAGACAACGTGTTTAAGTATTTTGCTTTTGGTGGAGGTAGGGTATTTTTCAAATAATTTATTTCTCGATTGTATAGTTTTGTTGTTGCTGCCTTTTTATTACTGTCATCATGCACATGTGGTATTTGATTTTTTTTTTTTGTATCTAAATTGAGAAGATGCGATTATAATTATGTTGTTGCAGTGATCGCCAAATGGTCGGCTGGAGCCATGAACTGCTACAATGCAATCATTCAAGTGAAGTAGAGTGCTTTGCTTTGCAAGTTAATCTGTTTCTATGTTAAAATCATCAAAATGATTTGCAAGTCCGTTGCTGCAATGTTGGAGCTTTTTTACGTTAATTCAATTCATGTCCCGCTGGTGCTTTTGCAAGTTAAATCAAGTCCCACTGGTGCTTTTTCAAGTTAATTCAAGTCTCGCTGTGTGTGCAATCATTCAAGTGCTTTGCAAGTCTGTTTCTTTCCAAGTTAGTTTGCAAGTGAATTCAAGTGTGTGTGTCTGTAATCAAGCAAGCAAGTCCATGCTGAGGAGTTAAGACATTAATGGGTGATTGCAGTAGGCTGAATGCAATGAAATGGCAAATAAACAATTGTTTGATCAACAAAGATATGAGATGATTTTATAAGATTTTGAGTGGTGGTTGTTACATAAAATAAAGAGAGGAGTCTATAGTAGTAGAAAAATGGTATTTAAGTCAGAAGTAGTATATGAGGAAATGTATAGTAGCTATAAGGAAGCATTATATAAGGGACACATGGAATATAAGAAGCATAATGAGACATATAAATTCTAGAAGGGGAATAAAACAAGGTTTATACAAAAAATATTTAATCATAGGTTAAAAGGAATATATTAGCCCTTTTTAGGCAGGGAGAGGAAGAGTGAATACTTTTTGGGAGTTCTTAATTGTTTTTAAGAGCATAGTTAATTAGGAAACATGGGTAGGACTGATAAAGTGATTATGTAAAAATTAGGATAAGAAAAACCTAGGGAGTTGGAGACCAATAATGTCATTTAATATAGATGTGGAAGTAGACTTTTATGATGGAAATGTTATAAATTGGGCAGTTTTGACATTACTGGTTCATGCATTTTTGTTTCATTGCCTGCTAGAAAAAATTTCAAACAATAAGTTTAAAATGCACTCTAAGTTTTAACAAGTGTGCTGTATTATACAAGGAATATAATTTAATAAAGTCAGGAAGGTGTATCAAAGAAAACGTGTATGTTTCTTGTTTTGTGTGCAAGGGGTCTATGATTTGAAAACAGCCCAAATGTAATCTTTATCCAGCACTGGCCAGATGCATTTTCTTTGGATGTGGTGTGGGTTTCTATTCTGTTTCAATAAATTGGAGTTTCAAGGGCAGGGAAGTTTTAATGCTAAGTCTATTTTCATTGTGAGACAGTATTGCTTTGTTTAGCAGATGTGTATTAGGTTTGTGCATTGTGCTACAAAATATAAATATAAAATCCAAATAATCATTGTAGAAGTAAAGCAGTATGCACATTAGTGTTTATGGTAAATGGGGTGAAATAGCCAAGTAATGGGACATTGGAATGACTGCAGGTTGACTCTGGTGCCATATTTTGTTTGTCTGGTCTTCAGTTTGCTTTTGAAAGTGGGTATCCTACAATTCCATTGGAGTGGGCGGGGTTGCACAATTATGTATGCAAATTTTATGTTAATTAGCGTACAGATTTGTACCTATTTTTTATGAACCTTGTCCAGATTTTTGATGATTCCAGGTTGAGAGGTATGTTGTTGAACTGTTGATGCTATGTTTCTTCTACCCATACTGTAGCAATCACCTTACATATTGTATCCCTATAGAAGGTTGTTGAACTGTTGATGGTATGTTTCTTCTACCCATACTGTAGCAATCACCTTACATATTGTACCCCTATAGAAGGTTGTTGAACTGTTGATGGTATGTTTCTTCTACCCACACTGTAGAAATCAACTTACATATTGTACCCCTATAGAAGGTTGTTGAACTGTTGATGGTATGTTTCTTCTACCCATACTGTAGCAATCACCTTACATATTGTACCCCTATAGAAGGTTGTTGAACTGTTGATGGTATGTTTCTTCTACCCACACTGTAGCAATCACCTTACATATTGTACCCTTATAGAAGGTTGTGAGAACTGTTGATGGTATGTTTCTTCTACCCACACTGTAGCAATCACCTTACATACTGTACCCCTATAGAAGGTTGTTGAACTGTTGATGGTATGTTTCTTCTACCCACACTGTAGCAATCACCTTACATATTGTACCCCTATAGAAGGTTGTGAGAACTGTTGATGGTATGTTTCTTCTACCCGTACTGTAGCAATCACCTTACATATTGTACCCCTATAGAAGGTTGTGAGAACTGTTGATGGTATGTTTCTTCTACCCATACTGTAGCAATCACCTTACATATTGTACCCCTATAGAAGGTTGTTGAACTGTTGATGGTATGTTTCTTCTACCCACACTGTAGCAATCACCTTACATATTGTACCCCTATAGAAGGTTGTTGAACTGTTGATGGTATGTTTCTTCTACCCATACTGTAGCAATCACCTTACATATTGTACCCGAATAGAAGGTTGTTGAACTGTTGATGGTATGTTTCTTCTACCCATACTGTAGCAATCACCTTACATATTGTACCCCTATAGAAGGTTGTTGAACTGTTGATGGTATGTTTCTTCTACCCACACTGTAGCAATCACCTTACATATTGTACCCCTATAGAAGGTTGTTGAACTGTTGATGGTATGTTTCTTCTACCCATACTGTAGCAATCACCTTACATATTGTACCCCTATAGAAGGTTGTTGAACTGTTGATGGTATGTTTCTTCTACCGGTACTGTAGCAATCACCTTACATATTGTACCCCTATAGAAGGTTGTTGAACTGTTGATGGTATGTTTCTTCTACCCACACTGTAGCTATCACCTTACATATTGTACCCCTATAGAAGGTTGTTGAACTGTTGATGGTATGTTTCTTCTACCCATACTGTAGCAATCACCTTACATATTGTACCCCTATAGAAGGTTGTGAAAACTGTTGATGGTATGTTTCTTCTACCCATACTGTAACAATCACCTTACATATTGCACCCCTATAGAAGGTTGTGAGAACTGTTGATGGTATGTTTCTTCTACCCATACTGTAGCAATCTCCTTACATATTGTACCCCTGTAGAAGGTTGTGAGAACTGTTGATGGTATGTTTCTTCTACCCATACTGTAGCAATCACCTTACATATTGTAACCCTATAGAAGGTTGTTGAACTGTTGATGGTATGTTTCTTCTACCCACACTGTAGCAATCACCTTACATATTGTACCCCTATAGAAGGTTGTTGAAGTGTTGATGGTATGTTTCTTCTACCCATACTGTAGCAATCACCTTACATATTGTACCCCTGTAGAAGGTTGTTGAAGTGTTGATGGTATGTTTCTTCTACCCATACTGTAGCAATCACCTTACATATTGTACCCCTATAGAAGGTTGTGAGAACTGTTGATGGTATGTTTCTTCTACCCATACTGTAGCAATCACCTTACATATTGTACCCCTATAGAAGGTTGTGAGAACTCTTGATGGTATGTTTCTTCTACCCATACTGTAGCAATCACCTTACATATTGTACCCCTATAGAAGGTTGTGAGAACTGTTGATGGTATGTTTCTTCTACCCATACTGTAGCAATCACCTTACATATTGTTCCCCCTATAGAAGGTTGTGAGAACTGTTGATGGTATGTTTCTTCTACCCATACTGTAGCAATCACCTTACATATTGTACCCTATAGAAGGTTGTTGAACTGTTGATGGTATGTTTCTTCTACCCATACTGTAGCAATCACCTTACATATTGTACCCCTATAGAAGGTTGTTGAACTGTTGATGGTATGTTTCTTCTACCCATACTGTAGCAATCACCTTACATATTGTACCCCTATAGAAGGTTGTTGAACTGTTGATGGTATATTTCTTCTACCCATACTGTAGCAATCACCTTACATATTGTACCCCTATAGAAGGTTGTTGAACTGTTGATGGTATATTTCTTCTACCCGTACTGTAGCAATCACCTTACATAGCCCCAAGCGTCTTGATTTCTTTCACTGTTTTGATGGCACTAAAGCTTCAGGAGAGCCAGTCTATCGACAACCTTTTCAGCGCCTTATATATTGTGTCTTCAAATTATACCTTCCTGTTCTTGCACATCACGTACTTAAAATAGTGTACCCAGCTGAACTCTGTGCTGAAATGTTTCTGCCATATCCTCACTTTACCACATTTCTTCAGAACTGTATATATTAAGCTCTTGTGTTCTTACTTTCTATATTTCCTACTGAAAAGAAACAGGCATTCTTTTTGTTACCATCTACTACAATGACAATATTTTGACAAAATGAGATCTCTAGAGCAGCGAACAAGCGTCTAAATGATGTTTACAAACTGAGGTTCTAAGAGAATGGTGTCATAGTTCAGACTGGCGATAACACAGGTTATAGATATCTACTACCTGTTGTCAGCTGGTATTCAGTGCTGACAGCTGGGCTCCAGATATAGATCTGTAATCACTGAGTACCAGTCCAACAGTTGCATGACTTGGAATTAAAGATGCATGTATCATTATTAATTTAAAACAATATTCTTTACAAAATTTCTTCAGGAACAATTTTATGAATTTTACTAATCAAAGAAAATTTGAAAAAAAAAATAATAATTCTAACAACATCAGTCTTCCTTTACCTGTGCAGTTGCTGCTTCTTTACTCCCAAAATGTTTGTAGTATAAATAGCTGGTCTGCAGATGTAATAAGCATGTTGTTTTTGAGGTGTCAATACTCCTTGCTGATCTCATACCAGGCGATTCCTACAGAGTAATGACAACAGAGCTAATGAGGGATGACTTTGTAGACAAAATGCATTTTATTTTCATAGATCTTCCTTTACTTAGATGGGAATATGCCTCAATATATAAAATAGTTGCAACAAATGAAAACAGACGTTATAACATCTAATGGAATAAAAAGAATAGTTATTGTGTGTTTCATGAGAATAAACTTGTCTGCCTTGAGCAAATCTGTATCTTGACAACCTTCATGTATATGACAACTATTTTTTTCAGAATTTCTTGAAACAAAGTTCAGTAGAATAGTGCTCTCTGGCAATGGTAACTGTTTAATAAGCAACCCATCTTTAACATTTTTGACACAATTTAATCAGAAGATCAGAGACATTGGGCCAGATTCATGAACACATGCACTAAGTCTACACGATCTGTATTCAAGAACATCAGTACCAAATGTTTGTGCTGTCTATTCTCTCAGAAAGATTATACTAATTGTACACATAGTCTGCACTTTGTGGTAACCTTTATGAATCCCCTGAAATATTTAAGGCTGCAAGAAAATCAGTGAGAAAACTAAAATTAGGAGGAAGAAGGTGGGAGTCATGCTTGTGTTGTCTATTCACTTAGAATGATGTACAGTTAGTGTAGGTGTTCATGAATAATGCCTATTGTCTTCAAAATCACAGAAAAAAACAAATAATGTTAAATATAAATAACGTGAGTTATCACATCATCTTTAAACTACATCTCTTACCACAAATTGCCTCTCATTGTGACAAACGTGTTCCAACGAACAATCACTTATTAAACGAACTCAAAGCATGAGAACTCTGGCCAGTTAGCATTCAGGTAGCACTGTCATTGCTGGTCTAACATCATCTGATCAGCCTGGATTAATGCACATATTTAGCTCTCAGGCCTGCTACTCTGAATGCATATAATCCAGTAAACATGTCCAGTCCTGTGCTTGCAGTAAGGAAACAACGAAGAAGCTGCAGTCCATGTCAGTGCAAGTGAAGTTTCAGCGGCAATAGCAGGTTAGCCCTGATTCATCCAGTCTAGAGTGCTTCCGTTGTCACTAGAAATCTTGAAGAGATTGAATTTGGTGTCCACGTAGCCATTTCTTTCTAGTAACCTGCTTTCAATAAATGCTTCAGTCAGGCACAACTGACACATTACATCATGAAAACACCTCATTCACCCTTTTGTAAGAAAAAAAGTTGTGATCCTATCAATCTTAAAACAGTTCAGACATAACATTCCATGATTTTTTTCCAGCTATGTCATACTTCAACAGGTTGTGGTGTATCATAGATTTAAGGGTAGGCATTTGGGTTGTATATTACATTGTGGACTACCAGAATCTAGGATTGATGAAGGATGTGTAGTAGTTCATTTTAGTTTAGTAGTATGAGACCTTGGAAGCAATGGATACATTAAGAGAAATTTGCTGCAGATTTTGAGATTTTGTTATAACATTTTTCGAGTTTTGTTCTCTTGACTAGTGGCAGGTTTGTGATGATTTGAGAGGCATATAGCTGCATGGAGAATATTTTTGCATCTGTTTCTATGACTTTATCTGTGAGGAAAGGTTTAGCTGTATACTACAGGTCAAGCTTTGGATGTGTATTTTTGAATGTTATTTGCATATGGAGATCACATTTTGTATTACTATCTCTTGTGACTGCAAGACGTTTAGTGAGTGGCACAATTTCTATCTTAGTGTTGTTGAATGAGGTGATGGTAAACTGTTTTTTTCTTTAAGAATATGATTTAGTAGTGAAAGGAGCTTAATTTTGGGAGTTCAGTAGTAAATGTGCACTCTTTAGCTAGATTTCAATGGATGTGAACAATTCTTGGTTCAGCTCTTGTGATCTGTGGAGAGTAGGGATGGAGCATATAAATGTAGAATATTCAGCATAATGAACCAGAATAGTGTGTTTGGCTGCTGAGTGTAACTCATTTATGAACACATTAAACAGGAGTGGCCCTAGTGTGGATCCCTGTGGTGAGTGGCCCCATTGTGGATCCCTATAGTGAGTGGTCCCAGAGTGGATCCCTGTGGTGAGTGGTCCAAGTGTGGATCCCTGTGGTGAGTGGTCCCAGTGTGGATCCCTGTGGTGAGTGGCCCCAGTGTGGCTCTCTATAGTGAGTAGTCCCAGTATGGATCCCTGTGGTATAGCAACTGTGACAGTTCAAAAGGAGGAATATTCACCTTGCCAGTTGACAGCTTGGTATCTGTCTGATGAGTAGCTTTTAAACCAGGTAAGAGAGAGGTCTAGAGAAGACAGCTTCCATAGTAACAGACGATGGGAGATTATGTTGAATACTTTTGACGGGTCAAACAATAATGAGGAAAAGAGATTGCAGAGTTTTATGTTTTTAGTGGTGGTACCGGTTAAATACAGTAAGGCTGTGGTGGTGGTATCAATAGGCTGGAAAGCACGTTGTAATGAAAGAATGTTAGTTATGCTGAGATAGTTAAGTAATTGACTGTTTATGTCGTTTTATTCAAGGATTGTTAATATGTGAGGTAGTATAGTTATTGGCCTGAAAATAGCATAAGTTGTTGGATGAGTCTTTGTGAAATGGTACTGTATAAGTCTATTTTTCCATACAGTGGGGACAATACATTAATTAATGTATCTACTTATTAGGATAGCTATGGAGCAGGCAAGGCCATCTGCAGCTGTTTTCAGATATTGTGGTAGAAAACTGCCTATGCTTTTACTTTGAAGAGGTGTTTTTTTGTTTGTTACTGATAGCATAAATATAGGTTTTAGAGAAACATAGGCTGAGTGAAAGTTGGATTCTAGCAAAGGTTTTGAACTGCACATAATGTTTTTTAGTATTGAAGTGATGTGTTGTATAAAGTGATTGTTAAATCTGTAATATGTTTTTGATGGGGGTAATGGGTTTGGTTGTGAATTGTGACCTCGGTTTAGAAAGTTCTTGATGGATGCCCAAAAGAGTTTTGGACTGATTTGGTGAGTTTCTTGCATGCTACAGTAATGACTTTTTGTCCAATTTTATGCTATGCATGATTGTATTTCTGAGGTGCCTGCAATATTGTAAATTTTCCTGATTTGGGGGGGGAGGGTTGTCATGATTTCCAGCCTTTGTCTCATGGTCTAATTAGTTGAGTTTTGCATGATAGCCTGAGAGCAGAGTTCAGTTTAACTTTTTTCATTTCTTTCACAGGTATGTCCATTTAGTACGACAAAAGGAAATTACGTTAAATTCAATGTCCATTTAGTACGACAAAAGGAAATTACGTTAAATTCAATGTCCATTTAGTATGACAAAAGGAAATTACATTAAATTCAATGTCCATTTAGTACGACAAAAGGAAATTACGTTAAATTCAAGTGTCACATCATCTAAAAGTACTGCTTTTAGAAATATATAATTCTAAGATTTTAGAGTAGAAGTAAAAGTCTCAGGAATATGAGGATTCATCAAAGATTATACTTCGATGGAAGGCACTACAACAGCTTTATTAATGAAGACCACTTCTGGCAAATGGGAGGTAGGGGTGGGTATCTCCCTCCATATGGGGGGATGTGGGGCTTGCCCCCTGCAAAAAAGCATAAAAACATGTTTGCTTAAAGTGGTTTTTAACTTATGTTTGTGTATCCGTCCATCAAAAAAGGAGAGTAGCTACTGATTCCATTGACAAAAGTGGGTAGATGGTCACTTAGAGTATCAGGTGAGGTACTTGTGATGGAGATACTACAAGGGTGTGATAATAGTGTCCAGTCAAACAGTGATGCTCTGTTAGTGGGATTGCTGCATCCGGATGGAGTCTCTATGAGTTAGTTAAAGTCATAGAGGCTGATGCATACAGTAGGGGTGTCAGTTATAATTTTGAACCAGTGTATATTAAAGTTTCCTAACATTAGGTTTTCATGTGATATTTGATGATAATATGTTCTCGATGATGAGGAAGTTATTTCCTGGAGGTATATATCTATATCACAAAGATGACCAATGCGATCCACCACGGCTCCAAGCATAAAATGAATTTATTCCATAGAAATATAACTAAAACATGTACAATGTTTATAAAAATAGAAAAAGAATGAGCTCTTTCAGGTGTCTTCCACCCTTCTTCGGATTCTATACGTTACAATGAGTAAAACACTTTTAAATAAATCATGACCGATCACAAAAGGAACAATGACCAGTCCTACCAATAAAAACATACTGTTCATTGACTAATTTGACCAGATAAGTAGGATTCATTCAGAAAATATAACAAACAGATGCCCCTAACCAGATCTGCATTTAACCTAAGTAGCAGGTCACATGATGCTGCAAGCAAGACGCCCCTTAATGCCGCATCCAAAGCATAAAGACTAACCTGCCATATATCATAGTATATGGCTTTATTCAAAAACCAAATCAAGATGATATACATAAAATAAATGTAAAAGATCTTAGACCATTAATTCAAATCTAACTCAACAGAAAACAGTATGAAAAATAAAGACTAGAAATCCACACTAACTCATAATAGAAATAGAACGATCATTACTCAAAAATATAAATAAAGATAGAAAATACAATCTCAGTAAGAAAACAAAACATCCTATTGAATCAAAAAACTAGATAAATATTATCACAATATAAACATAGATCTGTGAACAAAACAGACACTTATCCCACAGTCTCTTTGATTAAGCCAACCAGGCGCATGTACTCTGGTGATAGGTGGCTGCATATATATTTAGGCCAATCACAAAACCCTCATGCAAAATAAAAAAAACAATAAGCTGACCAAAATCATGTACTCTGGAGATAGGTGGTTGAGTGCATCTTCAGGCCAATCACAGAGCCCATAATAGGTAACTGGGAATCTTTTAAAGCCAGTCACGAAACTCATATGTAAAAGAGTGCTAGTAACGAAATATCAACCAAGATTTACTTGAACTGTTAATTTGGTAAAGATTTCTTTCTCATTATCAATTACATACAATATCGAAAACATTAATAAAAGATAAATAGAACTTAAACTTTGTGATATATGTTTGTGTTGTACAGTGCTGTTCTTTGAGTACTGTAGCCTTTGGAGTATATATTTCCTGGTTTGTGTGTGTGTGTGTGTGTGTGTGTGTGTGTGTGTGTGTGTGTGTGTGTGTGTGCGTGTGTGTGTGTATATTGCAGTGGGACACAGGCTCTCATATGAGTTAAGTTTAAGAAGGGAAATAAGAATTTCCACATTGTTAACTGAGGCTGATTGTGCTGATACAAATGAGAGGTTTAGGCTATGTGAACGCTACCTACCTGCCTTTCTGCAGATGCGGTCGCTTCAATGTATGCTATATTCTGAAAGAAGAATGTCAGCATCTTTGAGAGCGGCTTTTAACCACGTCTTGTTAGTTACTAGTATGTCATGGATGTGGTATGATGTGAATCCATGCAAGTCAGCAACTTGTTTGAAGAGTGCTATGAATGTTGTGGTTTAGTTATTGGTTTGGTGCTGAATAATATGATAAAACAGTGATGATAAAATAATGTAGGGACTAGGTATTTGACTCAAAGTAGCAGTTTTGCAGTTATTTTCAGATAAAAGTAAGCAGTTCAACAAATTAAAGGTCAGCAGTGAAAACTAGTAAACAGCCTAAACTGAGTAAAAAAGGCTTCAACATGAATAATTAAATAACCGCTTTTTAAAATCCCCTGCTACCGCATGTCTATAGGTTCATAGGTTTATAGGTAGGTACTAGGCTCTCTGCCCGAATGCATTTATAAGCCTAGCCAGAATGTGTTGGCTTTCGCTGCCCCCTTAGATTAGTTCCCTGTGCCTCTGTCCAGCAGAGACACTGAAGTGATCCTCGAGGTAAACTTTCTGTTTCCCATCCGCTCGTCAAGATTTCTTTTGAAGAGTGTTAGCGAGGAGCTCTGCCTAATGTAGACTGGGATCTTTTTCCAAAGCATGGGAAGTCTCTGGGACAGGAATCTATTCCTCCAGCACATCCTATTTATTGTTGTGGTGAGGTTTAGATCCCTAGATCCCTAGAGCATGTGGCTTGCAGGGTTGGACATAGCCTTGTATGTCAGGCAGAGATCACCTTTGAGTAGGCGGTATGCAACCGAGTACAGCTGTAATTTCTTCGGTCGAGCTGCATAGGGCATCTGTTTGAGGCCAGTGATCCTCTTGGTGAGGTACTTCTGTGGTCTTTCCAGCTGTTGCAGGTGTCTTGTAAGGTACATCCCAAATGGGGCGTTGTACTCTATGATGGGTCTGATGAGTGATGAGTAGAGGGGCACAATGACTTCTTTTGATCTGGATGCGAACCCTTTTGTGATTAGGTGGGCCACGTAGAAGGATTTTCTAACCACTTTGGCAGTATGATTAGCAAAGGTGAGATTACTGTCTACTTGGGTCCCCAGATCCCTTATTACGTCTTCCATATTTAGGAGACTACCACCTATGTGGTAGTTTGTGGGTACTTTGTTTTCTCCAAAGGGGATGACTATGCATTTTTTGGCATTTAGCTTGAGGCCATGATTTTTACACCAGGTATCCGTCTCAGTGAGACCCTTTTGGAGGATGTCTGTGTCAGCCGGAGAGTCAATTATAGCCCCTAGTTTGCAGTCGTCTGCGAACTTGGTCAGCCATAGTCCTCCTGTGCTTGCCTGTACCTCTGAGAAGTGTATGCTGAACAGGAGGGGTCCTAGGACTGAGCCCTGGGCAACTCAACTTGTAACTGATTTAGAGTCGGACCTAGCTCCCACAACTTTCACCATGTGGGTTCTGTCCGTGAGCCAGTTGGCAACCCATCTTGTGACATAGGGGTTTATGTTCAGGCTGGTGAGCTTGTCTATAATACCAGAATGGGGAATGGTGTTGAAGGCCTTTGCGAGGTCTAGGTAGGCTGTGTGTACCACCTTTCCCTCATCTATAGCCTTGGTAACTGCCTCAAAGTAGTCCACCAGGTTTAGGAGGCATGATCTGCTCTTAACAAAGCCAAACTGGGTAAGGTCCAGTGTTTGAAGGTTCCCAAAGTCCCTGTTAATGAGTTCCATGATGATGCACTTCATAGCCTTGCAGACCAAGCTAGTCAGGCTTATAGGGTGATAGTTCCAAGGGTCTGTTGTAGCTCCACCTTTGTGGAGTGGAATAACCATTGCTGTGCTCCACTCTATGGGTACGTAGCCTGTGGAGAGGCTGGGCTTGAACAGTGTATTTAGATGAGGGGTTAGTTCGTCTTTGAGCTCGTGTAGGATCCAGCCTGGGACATCGTAAAAAAAAAAAAAAAAACCTATTATATTATATATTATATTATATAGCATAATCATGGGGAAATACATTAGGTAGTGGATAGATGAGAAGACAGAGCTGTAGTGTTATAAAGCAAAGCAAAGCAAAGCAAAACTTTATTAAACAGCTGAATGAAATTATGTTTCTTCTAGCTCATTTATACACAGCACAGACTATTGACAACAAAAAAAACAAGCACATAAAACACATAAACAACATACACATACACACATAACACAAAGTCCAAAACAATCGAATCTCCATCTCCACACCAACAAGACCAATCCAATTCCACCGATCCAACAGAACAAAGTCCAGATCAGCACGCAACCAAGCTGAAAGTCAGGTCTCCACCATCTAGACTCATCCAATCCAATGACCACAGTCTCCACAATCACAGTCACCATCCACCATCCTCTCCTATACCAACCTAGTCTTCACCAGCAACGGTCCAGTTCCACTTCCACAAACCACTCGGATCTGGCACAGCATCCTCCAACAACATCCAGCGCTTGATCTCCACCATTCACTCCTCCAGGCTTGTCTCTCACACAGGCTCGAATAGCCACAACCAGGCCAACCATTCTGCCACTCCAACCACTCCACACCACCTGAGTGAATCCAACAACCTCACTATCCAACCAATTCACCAATCGATCGACACCATGACCACCTCCTCTCCAATCTCAACCACTAGCAACCAAGAAAAACGATCCAACTATGGGGAACTATGGAAACAGAAACAAACAACAAAAACAAATAATGGGAGCCGAAGAGGCCGCTGTCACACAGGTGTCGCCATCTTAAGATGTATAAAATAACTTTACAGTAGGCTAGCCCATGTTACTCTATATTAATGTTCACATCCAAGCTAAATATAAATGTTGCTATAGGAAAGTCAGGGAGGAATTTATTTAGCTGTATTTTATGATCTGTTTAGTAATCTGGAGAACTATGCGGATATTTTAAAGATATTTTGCACCACATTTCATATGAAACAAATACAATTTTTTTCGACAGGAAACAGATTTAAACATTGTGATATTTTGCATGCTAGACAAGTTAGATACGATCTTGATGTGCCTGAACGTTATTATCTGCCTAAGAAACTCTTGTAAACGCTAAAGGAATGGCATGGCAGCACATCATTTTAAAGGTGTACAGTGGTGGTGCTGCGGTAGCGTTGTCGCCTCACAGTAAGACGTTGTTCTGTTTGATTCTCAGCTAAAGCGTCTTCTGTGTGGAGACATGCATGAATAAGGTTGTGCGTCAGAGCTGGCAACTCAGCACGTAAAAATCTACTGCCAGTCATTAGCGGACCGGAGTTCTGCTGTGGCGACCCCTAACCAGGAAAAGCCAAAACACACAACAACGACAACAGCATCTTGAGGACACAGACTTTGTGCAACATCTGACTTCTGGTTATTACAGAGAAGTATTTATTCAGGGCTGGCATGACTATCTGGTAAATGAGATACCTGGTGTGAGTAAATCAGATACATGGTGTAAAAAGGAACATAACTAATTAGTGAAATCAAGGACCAGTTTATTAATACTGAGGCAAAAAAGCTGATTCTTTTAGAGAACATATCTGATATGAAGGTCTGAAAGGGTTGTCAGAAATAAAATTAAGGGGCATGATGAGCAATTAATGAAACAGGAAATTTGAAGAGCTTATTACTGAGATTGATGATAAACTGATTTATAGTTGTTGTAAAAGAACACAATTTTTAATTAAAAAAAGTGATGAAAGATTTGCAATGCCAATTCAGACATTTTTAAGTGGGTGCAGTACATTTCATTTATTTATTTGTTTGTTCACCAGATAATTGGTACCTGGACCCTTTTCAGCCATGACCTGAACCATGAGGCAAAAGAAAACTATGTTTTTCATAAGGACACAGATTGAAACCGAGGAAGTGGTTTACACATGTGCTACAATTTATATAACTCAAATATAAATTAGAAGAGAAAAAACATCCAAATATAAACAAATCATATATAGTATTAATCTAGATGTAATTACTGTTTTCTCCAATGTGGAAGTTTCTGGATATCCTACATGCTTTATCATATGCCTTAAGATAACCAGTTGTCCAAGATGATACTAATATGTTCATCATAATGGCTGTCAAATATTTAAAAGGTTCTTGCATTCCACAAGGTGTAGCATCTACACTAATCCCCATGACGGCAAGTACCTTTGACTGAATTCATTCCATTTTGGATAAAACAGTTTTTATTATCTTTGTAAGCTAACAATGAATAAATAAGTTGCTTCAAATTCACCATAACACCATTCTTAGACACCAGAGGAACCAATAAAACATGGACCGATATCAGTATCTCAAAGATAAATGTTTCCAGTGAAAACCACTTAAATAAATACACAGTTTTCACATGGAAACTAAATTTTCCATTCTCATGCATGATGAAATTCTATAGTAAAAAAGTTTGGCCTTAATGGTAAAACATAACCCAAACTCATTGTTATTGAGGTAATTAACAAAGCACAGTAATTCATGGTGGATTTCCTTCCAAATTGTATGAAAGATGAACTTTATGAGCCTCGGATCACTGACAGGTATTCACAGGGTAAGTAACCACTTGACCACAATGTGAACTTTGCCCTTTTCTCTAGTGTGGTGCGATCTCAGAGTTGGTATATACTTGGGTGGGCTTGAATTTGTTCTGGTTAGTTGTTTTGTCCTGGTGGCCAAGTGGTTACTTACCCTGTGAATACCTATCTGTGGTCTGAGTCTTCATAAAGTTCATCTTTCGTACAAATTTGGGTAAGTGTAATTTTAATAGAGGAAAGTAGACCCATATATATATATATATATATATATATATATATATATATACATATGGATCCCCTTCAGAAGTTACAGGTTTCAAAACTTCGGGGCTCTTATAGCAGGGGGTGTGGGAGGTGCAGGGTGGCTTGCCCCCCTGTAAAAAGAAATATATATATATATATATATATATATATATATATATATATATTGTTTTTTTAATTAGGTTTTCAAAGTTTCAAACCTTTGATCTTATGGTCTCAGCCATTTGAAGTTCAAAGTTTTGAAACTTTGAGCTTCTGAAGTAGATCCTTATACATATATATATATATATATATATATATATATATATATATATATATGGATCTACTTCAATAGATCAAAGTACTATAACACTGAAACTCATAAAGATGAGACAAAAACATTGCAAATACACATCTACAGATTTTAACAAAGCCGAAAGTTTGAAACAACAAATCAACTAATAAGCATACCCGGACGTAATCAGAGAATTTGAATGGACTTCATGCTAAACTCAGGAAGACATCTTCTTCAGTGTATCATAATATGTAAGAGAAAATGTTTTCAAGTTTACTGATTGGGAATACTGATCATGGTACAGTAAGGATCGGGAAATTAACCCTTTTCCCACTGCATTATGATCTTGGAGTTGGTATATATAATTTGCAAGGGGCGTGGGGGGTGCAGGGGTGCTTACCCCCCCGCAAGAATGTTGGAAGAGTTGTATTTTTTGTTTAAGTTATGTGTATGAATATATAGATTTGTTTCTGTGTTTCACGCAATGTCCATACAAATCCTCCAGTGACTTCTGGACATGCGCATTACTTGATTCATTTTTTCAAACTTCTGGCTTTGTTAGCATTTGTAGATGTGAATCTGTGACGTTTTCATCTTGTCTTTATGAATTTTATTGTTATGGTATTTTGATCTACTGAAGTAGCTCTGTATATTTATCTACCTGAGTGTATGTTCCTTTGTCAACAGAGCAACATATCGAATCACAACTTATTAAGCATAACTGATAGAAATGTATCATATCAAAAGAAACAACAAAAGGACAGTAAACTATTTTTCTCTAGGAGGGAAAGAACCCCGTATACTTGCATGTGGTGACAGTGCCCACACAGCCCCTGTTAATTATGTATAGCAACTCCAAAATCACTCTGCAGTCAGGAAGGGAAATTCTCTTATCTCCATTGTATCATGATCCTGCACATAAACAAAGCCAGCATATTTGAACAGCTGATTTTTGATCAGCTGTTGCTTGCTTCTTTTTGAGTTTGTCAAGTTGTCATTTCACAACGTGACTGTCAACCATATATACATATAAAGATCTGTAAGTTAGTGGAATGATCCAGTATGCATCCCATTTTCACTATGAGTGTTGTTTTTTTATGAAACTTTTGGTGGACTTTTCCCGTCATAAATGTACAAATATCTGAGAGACAGTTATCTATAATTAGAGAGGAGTGAGGTGGTTTAATCCTAACCCCTCAGATGAAAATTTATTTGGGATGGTTGATTATTATGGGTACCTGTTGTGGACTGAACGTTTCTATGTGTACTTCAGTTTGTGAAAATGTATATGATAAATACCAAACAGTTATATTCTGCTTTTGTAGTAGCACTGATTTTCTCTTCTTGCAGTCCATGTAGAACTTGTTTTAATATGCATCAGCATTGTATTTAAAGGTTATTAACTAGTCACATGGGGCATTGGTGTGACACTTTCAAGATTTTCCTTTAAACTCCTGCATGGAACTAGTAGCATTCTTGCATTCTGTTAGAGCAGCTTGGACAGAATATTGTATCTGAGAGGTGAGGTTGCTACATTTTGACAATGAGAGTAGCATGATTTTATCCCTAGTTAAAAAGTTCACAGATCATATGTAAACTGTAGCACAAGTTGCTTTATCAAGAATCAGTTTACATTCCAAGAGCTACTTTTAGCATTTCTGCGTACAGAAAACCCAGAAAATTAGTTTATGCACATAACCCCAGATATAACCGATGTGAGGCAGAATTAGTGACACTTGATAAGTTACTTCTGGACTATAACAGTACTTGGCTAATTTAATTCTTTTCATGCTTTTATTTATTTTTTGCTGATTTCATCCAATGCTTCCTGTGCTTCCTGTCACAAGGCTTTGCACCATTGCCTGCACAGCATCCTCCATGGCCAGTGACGCTGACTGAATACACACTAATATACACTTGCATTTCTGGTTAATTCCTGCTTAACTTCTGGTTAATTCCTTGGAGGGTATGATGAAATAATGCTGTAAAAGTAATTTATCTCTCTTTCTCCCCCTCTCTTTCTCTCTCTCTATATATACATATATATATATATATATATATATATATATATATATATATATATGTTATGTATATATGAAATAGCCATTGTCATTTTAAGTCTAAACTATTGTGTTGCCCTTTTAGGACTGTATGTAGTCCATGATGCATTGTAGTTTCTAAGCTTCTGGCAGTTTGGTGTGACATGCTGAATAATTAATGCTAAACTGCTATCTTATTACAAACAAAGGTTACCTGACTACTGAAACTACTGGTGAATCTTGACAATTCCGACTCGATTAATCTATATTTTAAAATAACTACTGTAGCAGCTTCAGAGAGAAAGAGGAGATGTCCTTTTGAGAAATCATTGGGTCTGCAGTACAGTGAAAATTCAGAGCATGAGCCAGGACTGAAGGAATCAGAACCAATAAATTGTGGTAAATGTGTCCACGGTACTCATTAGTTTTGAGTAAGGGAGGGAGTACCAGTACACCCACCGTTAGTTCACAATTACTGTAACTAGCTGCCCTACCTTGTTCGCCATATCTACGTTACCCACCCACTACCTCACAACAGCTGTAACTAGCTCGCCTACCTTGTTCGCCATATCTACGTTACCCACCCACTACCTCACAACAGCTGTAACTAGCTCGCCTACCTTGTTCGCCATATCTACGTTACCCACCCACTACCTCACAACAGCTGTAACTAGCTTGCCTACCTTGTATGCCACATCTAGATTACCCACCCACTACCTCACAACAGCTGTAACTAGCTCACCTACCTTGTTCGCCATGTCTAGATTACCCACCCACTACCTCACAACAGCTGTAACTAGCTCGCCTACCTTGTATGCCACATCTAGATTACCCACCCACTACCTCACAACAGCTGTAACTAGCTCGCCTACCTTGTATGCCACATCTAGATTACCCACCCACTACCTCACAACAGCTGTAACTAGCTCGCCTACCTTGTATGCCACATCTAGATTACCCACCCACTACCTCACAACAGCTGTAACTAGCTCGCCTACCTTGTATGCCACATCTAGATTACCCACCCACTACCTCACAACAGCTGTAACTAGCTCGCCTACCTTGTATACCACATCTAGATTACCCACCCATTACCTCACAACAGCTGTAACTAGCTCGCCTACCTTGTATGCCACATCTAGATTACCCACCCACTACCTCACAACAGCTGTAACTAGCTCGCCTACCTTGTATGCCACATCTAGATTACCCACCCACTACCTCACAACAGCTGTAACTAGCTGCCTACCTTGTATGCCACATCTAGATTACCCACCCATTACCTCACAACAGCTGTAACTAGCTCGCCTACCTTGTATGCCACATCTAGATTACCCACCCACTACCTCACAACAGCTGTAACTAGCTCACCTACCTTGTATGCCACATCTAGATTACCCACCCACTACCTCACAACAGCTGTAACTAGCTCGCCTACCTTGTATGCCACATCTAGATTACCCACCCATTACCTCACAACAGCTGTAACTAGCTCGCCTACCTTGTATGCCACATCTAGATTACCCACCCACTACCTCACAACAGCTGTAACTAGCTCGCCTACCTTGTATACCACATCTAGATTACCCACCCACTACCTCACAACAGCTGTAACTAGCTCGCCTACCTTGTATGCCACATCTAGATTACCCACCCACTACCTCACAACAGCTGTAACTAGCTCGCCTACCTTGTATGCCACATCTAGATTACCCACCCATTACCTCACAACAGCTGTAACTAGCTCACCTACCTTGTATGCCACATCTAGATTACCCACCCACTACCTCACAACAGCTGTAACTAGCTCGCCTACCTTGTATGCCACATCTAGATTACCCACCCATTACCTCACAACAGCTGTAACTAGCTCGCCTACCTTGTATGCCACATCTAGATTACCCACCCATTACCTCACAACAGCTGTAACTAGCTCGCCTACCTTGTATGCCACATCTAGATTACCCACCCATTACCTCACAACAGCTGTAACTAGCTCGCCTACCTTGTATGCCACATCTAGATTACCCACCCACTACCTCACAACAGCTGTAACTAGCTCGCCTACCTTGTATGCCACATCTAGATTACCCACCCACTACCTCACAACAGCTGTAACTAGCTCGCCTACCTTGTATGCCACATCTAGATTACCCACCCACTACCTCACAACAGCTGTAACTAGCTCGCCTACCTTGTATACCACATCTAGATTACCCACCCATTACCTCACAACAGCTGTAACTAGCTCACCTACCTTGTATGCCACATCTAGATTACCCACCCACTACCTCACAACAGCTGTAACTAGCTCGCCTACCTTGTATGCCACATCTAGATTACCCACCCATTACCTCACAACAGCTGTAACTAGCTCGCCTACCTTGTATACCACATCTAGATTACCCACCCATTACCTCACAACAGCTGTAACTAGCTCGCCTACCTTGTATGCCACATCTAGATTACCCACCCATTACCTCACAACAGCTGTAACTAGCTCACCTACCTTGTATGCCACATCTAGATTACCCACCCACTACCTCACAACAGCTGTAACTAGCTCGCCTACCTTGTATGCCACATCTAGATTACCCACCCATTACCTCACAACAGCTGTAACTAGCTCACCTACCTTGTATACCACATCTAGATTACCCACCCATTACCTCACAACAGCTGTAACTAGCTCACCTACCTTGTATGCCACATCTAGATTACCCACCCATTACCTCACAACAGCTGTAACTAGCTCGCCTACCTTGTATGCCACATCTAGATTACCCACCCATTACCTCACAACAGCTGTAACTAGCTCACCTACCTTGTATGCCACATCTAGATTACCCACCCATTACCTCACAACAGCTGTAACTAGCTCGCCACCTTGTATGCCACATCTAGATTACCCACCCATTACCTCACAACAGCTGTAACTAGCTCGCCTACCTTGTATGCCACATCTAGATTACCCACCCACTACCTCACAACAGCTGTAACTAGCTCGCCTACCTTGTATGCCACATCTAGATTACCCACCCACTACCTCACAACAGCTGTAACTAGCTCGCCTACCTTGTATGCCACATCTAGATTACCCACCCATTACCTCACAACAGCTGTAACTAGCTCACCTACCTTGTATACCACATCTAGATTACCCACCCATTACCTCACAACAGCTGTAACTAGCTCACCTACCTTGTATGCCACATCTAGATTACCCACCCATTACCTCACAACAGCTGTAACTAGCTCGCCTACCTTGTATGCCACATCTAGATTACCCACCCACTACCTCACAACAGCTGTAACTAGCTCGCCTACCTTGTATGCCACATCTAGATTACCCACCCACTACCTCACAACAACTGTAACTAGCTCGCCTACCTTGTATGCCACATCTAGATTACCCACCCACTACCTCACAACAGCTGTAACTAGCTCGCCTACCTTGTATGCCACATCTAGATTACCCACCCACTACCTCACAACAGCTGTAACTAGCTCACCTACCTTGTATGCCACATCTAGATTACCCACCCACTACCTCACAACAGCTGTAACTAGCTCACCTACCTTGTATGCCACATCTAGATTACCCACCCACTACCTCACAACAGCTGTAACTAGCTCACCTACCTTGTATACCACATCTAGATTACCCACCCATTACCTCACAACAGCTGTAACTAGCTCACCTACCTTGTATGCCACATCTAGATTACCCACCCACTACCTCACAACAGCTGTAACTAGCTCGCCTACCTTGTATGCCACATCTAGATTACCCACCCATTACCTCACAACAGCTGTAACTAGCTCACCTACCTTGTATGCCACATCTAGATTACCCACCCACTACCTCACAACAGCTGTAACTAGCTCGCCTACCTTGTATGCCACATCTAGATTACCCACCCACTACCTCACAACAGCTGTAACTAGCTCGCCTACCTTGTATGCCACATCTAGATTACCCACCCATTACCTCACAACAGCTGTAACTAGCTCGCCTACCTTGTTCGCCATGTCTAGATTACCCACCTTCCCCAGGCTCTACCCAACCAATGTCTGGGCTTGATGAGGAGATCTAGGACATTAGTACAGTATCATACTGATGCTGAGGAGTATGCCCTAACTCCCGCCCCCTCACGGCTGCCTTGGAAGCACCATGAATGCTGCCAGTGGGAGGTGCAGACAAATTTCTGCACACATTTAACCGCTCGGCTAAGCAGCTCATTGGTTATGCAGTATGGAGCCTAACCAACTCGAACACTGCTTATTGCAGTAAGCCTAGGCTACTTCTACCCCTCAGGATAAATGAGCCGACAGTGGGTGCTCACTCCCACCCTTCCTGTGCTACCCCACCAGCACCTGTGCCACCAATTAAACATGAGTCATCTGGGGCTTTATCCTTCTGTACCATGGGGCTGCTTAAATGCTTTTCTATTTTTGTAACACTATCAGGATAAGCAGTGATAAATGTAATAACTATTCTGAGTACTAAATCAGACCTTCAGACTGTTAGTCTGACCATATAATCAGATATTGCCATAACTTTCACTACACTTCCTAAGAGCAAGTAGAGAACAACCCGTGAAGCATTCTGCCTCCAACAGCTGAACCTCCAATACCTTAAGTTTGTTCTTCAAATCAGTTCGCTGGCAACAAAGACTGGTGTCTGACAGCTAAACCAAATGACTATCTACTGGTTGACTCAGTACTCTTAATGTTTCCAACTACCGATAGCCAAAGTTTCTCATTTCCTGTTCACACAATAAAACACTGACATTTGAAAGTCACAAATTCTGATGTGGCCATTTATTAGTTTCATGAAACTGGGATACATTTTGCTATAATCTGTACAGTTCTTCTTTTCTATTCTGAATAGTTGCATTGAAATTTAAAAATAATAGAAAGTAATTAAAAACAACAATAAGAAAACTGAGTGCATTTACAGACAAAGCAGAGCTATAGTTGCTTCTCAGTAGGGTGTTCAGAATGTCTGTGGCAGCTTTGCACATTCTAATATTTATGGCACCTTTCTGTTTTCATTGCTAAGAAAATGCTGAGTCTTTTTCTCTTAAGACATTTTCTCCCTGCAGGTAGCTGGACCACATTTATTTTATCAACCAGCCTTGTCTCAAGTATTGCAGGACCATCATAATTCTGTCCAAGTGTTGCATTTTTTATCATGTCTTTGTTGTCTGCTAAACGTGCTACTTATATGCAAGCAAAGCAAACATCTTGCCAGATAGCTTTGTATGTTTAGTATGTTATGCCGAGATAGCTTTGAATGTTTAGTATGTTATGCTGACATGTCTGACCGCACTTTGAAATTATAGTGCATAGCAGAACAGTACCCCCCACACACACAAATATCATGATGCACTGCAGTACTGTATACTTTTGTAGCTTTGCCCTGTGACTTGGTACAGTGTTGAAATGGTACAATCTGCTCTTCAGCTGCAAAACAATTTCTTTAGCAATGTAATGTTTGTCCCTCAAGGTTACTTTTGCAATGTCAGACTGACTACATCAGCAAATTCTTCGGAAGTGCTCAGAACGACCTGCTCTTGGCTCCTTTCTTAACCTTGCGAGTAACAAACTAGATATGCTTGCTCCAAAGTTACTGACAAGAAGGCATTTGCTGCATGTAACATTAAATTAAAATAAAATACCAGTACAATGGAGCTTTCTTGGACTTCAGGAAGGAAAAGCATTAGAACCTATAGCATATTTAATTTGCTT
Source organism: Protopterus annectens (assembly GCF_019279795.1). NCBI lineage: Eukaryota > Metazoa > Chordata > Ceratodontiformes > Protopteridae > Protopterus > Protopterus annectens. Next base: position 129,787,569 of record NC_056747.1, on the reverse strand, counting down.
TATTTAGTTTAGCTACCATTTGTTAACAAGGGTAGAGCACTGATTCAAGTGGACTGTATTTCACCCAAGAAAGATAAGGTGCAAAGCAACAATATACAGGAGAATGGTAACACAAATGAGATAGTCAGTATGCAAATTATACAAAAACATAAAGAACAGAGTAGCAGTATACAGAGTACAAAGGGAATATTTATTATGCAAGTACAAAATGGTATTCGATGAAATAGAGTCAAAGCTGAATACATAACACAGCCCTGGTATACACATTAAAGCATTTTATTCCAAGTCATTGGGGGTTTAAGAGGTATGAGAGGCCAGAGCAGATTAAACTGGTGTAATGTGAAAGACGAGAAGGAAAAGAAAATGGATTTGTGGAAAAAGGAATGAGGGGTGAAGGAATATACAGGAAAGAGGGGTTTGAGAGTTAAGATGTTAATGACAGGGTAAATGTGTACGAAGCGTGTTTAGTAATAAATGTAAGGTGGTATGAATGCAAAAGAGGAAGGGATACAGAGTTAAGTAACGCCTTGTGAAAAGAATCAGTTACAAGCAGCTTTTTGTCAAGACATTTCTTGAACTGACATCTGAATTTAGGGAAGGTGGTAATAACCCTTAGAATTTGTTAGGCAGGGCTCCCAAGTTTGGGGTACCATCACAGAGAAACTGTGGGTTTGTGGAAATGAGTTTTGCAAGTGGGCTGGAGAGGGAAATGGAAGTCTGTGACCTAAGGGGTGCAAGATGTAGTTCTTTTAAAGAGTCTGCAAGAAAGGAAGGTAAATGTATCTTTTTATATATGGCAGTGGCATCAAGAAAGGAAGGTAAAGGTATCTTTTTATATATGGCAGTGGCATCAAGAAAGGAAGGTAAATGTATCTTTTTATATATGGCAGTAGCATCAAGAAAGGAAGGTAAATGTATCTTTTTATATATGGCAGTAGCATCAAGAAAGGAAGGTAAAGGTATCTTTTTATATATGGCAGTGGCATCAAGAAAGGAAGGTAAATGTATCTTTTTATATATGGCAGTGGCATCAAGAAAGGAAGGTAAAGGTATCTTTTTATATATGGCAGTGGCATCAAGAAAGGAAGGTAAAGGTATCTTTTTATATATGGCAGTGGCATCAAGAAAGGAAGGTAAATGTATCTTTTTATATATGGCAGTAGCATCAAGAAAGGAAGGTAAAGGTATCTTTTTATATATGGCAGTAGCATCAAGAAAGGAAGGTAAAGGTATCTTTTTATATATGGCAGTAGCATCAAGAAAGGAAGGTAAATGTATCTTTTTATATATGGCAGTAGCATCAAGAAAGGAAGGTAAAGGTATCTTTTTATATATGGCAGTAGCATCAAGAAAGGAAGGTAAATGTATCTTTTTATATATGGCAGTGGCATCAAGAAAGGAAGGTAAATGTATCTTTTTATATATGGCAGTAGCATCAAGAAAGGAAGGTAAAGGTATCTTTTTATATGGCAGTGGCATCAAGAAAGGAAGGTAAATGTATCTTTTTATATATGGCAGTGGCATCAAGAAAGGAAGGTAAAGGTATCTTTTTATATATGGCAGTGGCATCAAGAAAGGAAGGTAAAGGTATCTTTTTATATATGGCAGTGGCATCAAGAAAGGAAGGTAAAGGTATCTTTTTATATATGGCAGTGGCATCAAGAAAGGAAGGTAAAGGTATCTTTTTATATATGGCAGTAGCATCAAGAAAGGAAGGTAAATGTATCTTTTTATATATGGCAGTGGCATCAAGAAAGGAAGGTAAAGGTATCTTTTTATATATGGCAGTAGCATCAAGAAAGGAAGGTAAAGGTATCTTTTATATATGGCAGTGGCATCAAGAAAGGAAGGTAAAGGTATCTTTTTATATATGGCAGTAGCATCAAGAAAGGAAGGTAAAGGTATCTTTTTATATATGGCAGTGGCATCAAGAAAGGAAGGTAAAGGTATCTTTTTATATATGGCAGTAGCATCAAGAAAGGAAGGTAAATGTATCTTTTTATATATGGCAGTGGCATCAAGAAAGGAAGGTAAAGGTATCTTTTTATATATGGCAGTAGCATCAAGAAAGGAAGGTAAAGGTATCTTTTTATATATGGCAGTAGCATCAAGAAAGGAAGGTAAATGTATCTTTTTATATATGGCAGTAGCATCAAGAAAGGAAGGTAAATGTATCTTTTTATATATGGCAGTGGCATCAAGAAAGGAAGGTAAAGGTATCTTTTTATATATGGCAGTGGCATCAAGAAAGGAAGGTAAAGGTATCTTTTTATATATGGCAGTAGCATCAAGAAAGGAAGGTAAAGGTATCTTTTTATATATGGCAGTGGCATTAGGGACACTAAGAGAAGAGTATACATATATATTTTAACTGAAGCCAGTTTGCTTTTACTAGATCTTTACAGTAACGGTCTCTTTTGAGCACTAAGGTGATGTCTATGCAGATGTGGGTTTTGTTTCTCTTGAAGTACTTAGCATTAATATATAGGCCATATAATATTCCACTTGTGGTAGGAGAACCTCCTACATCTCAATGGTTTGTCTGCCATCAGTATTGGGGAAATGTGCATTTTTTTTGCAGTGCAGGATAGTGAAATTTGAAGTTCCGAGTTTGGTCCAACCATATGCCAAGATGTTTTAAGTGTGGTGCGATTTCTAGGTGTTCCTTGAAGTTGTATACTATAGTCTATGTCTAGTAGCTGTGGAGAGGTATTTCTGACTTGTGCTAAAAATCACGTATTCTTAATTTCTTTTTGTTGTTTTATATTTAATAGGAGAACCAAAGGGATACTGAATGTAGGATTTTGTAGTTCTTTTTTGATGACAGAGTGAGAGATGCTAATCTGTAAATGACCATGTTGTCTGCATACATGAAAACTGGGGTTTGAGGTAGATAGCTTGCAGTGACTTAATGAAGAGGGAGAGGACAAGTGATGAGAGGACTGACCCCTGCAGTAGCCCTTCAGGTAGTGTTGAGTAGTTCGAGGAGCCATTCTTTATTTGGTGTTTAAGTATCTAGCTGTGGTCAAACCAAGGTGGGCAACCAGGGCTTAGGCTTGGACTGAGAAGGACATTGAGTAGTAACAAGTGTCCTACAATTTTCAAAGTTTTCATAACATCTTTAAAGGCAGCACTTAAGTGTCCCATTAAAATATTATCCATTAGGTTGTAACGGGCAGTCACGGTGCTCTGACCTGTCCAAAATCCATGTTGCTGGGCCACGAGCATGGCATATTTCTTGATGTACTCTGTTACATGAGAGAAGAAGTTTTTCAAGCATCTTTCAAGTGGAAAGGATGGAGATTGGTCTGAAGTCTTTAATGTCTTTAGGGATGGAAAGCTTCAATATTGTCTCCATTTCATAACTTATGTTCATTATAATGCATATGTTATAAAGATTAAGAACTAGTTAACTTGGTACAGCTTAGATGTGTGTGTATGTGTGTGTGTGTGTATGTGTATTTCTGCATGTATGCCCGATGGTATTGTAAAACACATGGAACAAGCATATGATTTACATCTGTGTATCTATATGGTTCAACATTGCCAATAATATTGATGTATTGATCATAAGAACTCACATTCTCTATGTTACTTTATTACAGTTGCCATTGTCTGCTCACATTCTGTATGTTACATTATTACAGTTGCTACTGTCTGCTCACATTCTGTATGTTACTTTATTACTGTTGCCACTGTCTGCTCACATTCTGTATGTTACTTTATTACAGTTGCCACTGTCTGCTCACATTCTGTATGTTACATCATTACAGTTTCCGTTATCTGCTCACATTCTGTATGTTACATTACTACAGTTGCCATTGTCTTTACTCTCCTTCTACCTTTGGCTCTTAAAACTATCTACTCTAATTTTTGTTAATGTGGCCCTCATTTTTTTAAGACTCGAGTCAGTACTTGTACTAGTCCTTAACTGCCCAGTGCATGAATACTCCTCATGCCCTTCAATATCAAGCTTCTAGAAATCATTTCATTAAAAATAACCTGTCAAAAGTCTTACTCCAAAAAGTTTCTTGCCTGTGGTACTCCAAATTAAATAATCATGTTTAACTGTGATTATATCATTTATTTATTTATTTATTTATTTATTTGCAGTTGGTTTACCAGGATTGTCCATTGGGCCAAGATGAACCCGTTTTCAATGGAACCTGGGGAGAAAAGCTCCATTAACAAGGTTATATAGTTATACAAATGTAATAAAAGATTAGCAATCAAGTTATCAATACAATACAATTACACAGTTAGAGCATCATACTGGTGTTGACTGTTGCAGATGGTACTTTCTATAGAAGTGATTCAGATTGCATTATATACAGAGTTAAAATACAGTATTTACAGAATTGTACAAATTACAGTTTGTAGATGGTACATACTATAAAGTGAGTCATATTGCCATAATTGTAGAATTTTACAGAATTACTATTTAAGGATATAGAATCAATGTATCTTTACAAATGGTACTTACTGTAAAACATAAAACTTGTTTCAGTATGTCACATTAAGAGTCTAAATTTCAAGTGACATTTCAGATGAGATTGTTAGGTAAGGCATACAGATTGATTAATTTGAGATTAGGAAGTTAGATAGAAGGATGCTAGTTACTACAATAGGAGAGGCAGATGCAGGGGAACTTATTAGCAGAAGGAGGAAGAAAATGAGGTAGTTTTGAAAATATGAGGGTGGATGGAAGAGCATTGAAATTATGGAGGGTGGGTGCAAGAGCATTCCCACTGTGTTAGTAGATGAGAGTAAAGATATTTTTTGAATGTAAAGTGGTTGAAGGTGGTACGAATAGCTGGAGGTAGGGAGTTCCAGAGACGTGCTAAACTATAAGATAGAAGTTTTTTACCTGGGGGGCGTAATGGTATGTGTAGTTCAAGTAGGTTCTGGTTATTGGTTCTGAGTTGTCTGTTAGGAAGGTTTCCCCTCCTTTCTGAAGAATAAGACACAGGTTGTATTCTTTAAAGCTTTATTCAAATATGGGTAAGTGCAGTACCATTAAAATAGTTTTTTTGATATGTATTTTCATGACTGATGAACTTTATGAACATTATATCAGTTGCCGTTATCTGCTCACATTCTGTATGTTAAATTATTACAGTTGCCCTTGTCTGCTCACATTCTGCATGTACTTTTTACAGTTGCCATTCTCTGCTCACATTCTGTATGTTACATTATTACAGTTGCCATTGTCTGCTCACATTATGTATGTTACATTGCCATTGTCTGCTCACATTCTGTATGCTACTTTATTACAGTTGCCACTGTCTGCTGACATTCTGTATGTTACATTATTACAGTTGCCACTGTCTGCTGACATTCTGTATTGCATTATTACAGTTGCCACTGTCTGCTCACATTCTGTATGTTACATTATTACAGTTGCCGTTATCTGCTCACATTCTGTATGTTACATTATTACAATTGCCACTGTCTGCTCACGTTCTATATGTTACATTATTACAGCTGCCACTGTCTGTTGACATTCTGTATATTACATTATTACAGTTGCCATTGTCTGCTTACATTCTATATGGTACATCATTACAGTTGCCACTGTCTGCTCACATTTTGTATGTTATATTATTACAGTTGCCACTGTCTGCTCACATTCTGTATTTTACATTATTACAGTTGCCACTGTCTGCTCACATTCTGTATGTTACATTATTACAGTTGGTGTTGTCTGCTCACGTGTTGTATGTTACATTATTACAGTTGGTGTTGTCTGCTTATATTCTGTATGTTACATTATTACAGTTGCCATTGTTTGCTCACATTCTGTATGTTACAAAATTATAGTTGCTGTTATCTGCTCACATTCTGTTTGTTACTTTATTACAGTTGCCACTGTCTGCTGACAGTCTGTATTACATAATTACAGTTGCCACTGTCTGCTCACATTCTGTATCACATAATTACAGTTGCCACTGTCTGCTCACATTCTGTATGTTACATTATTACAGTTGCCGTTGTCTGCTCACATTCTGTATGTTAAGTTATTACAGTTGCCCTTGTCTTCTCACATTATGTATGTTACATTGCCATTGTCTGCTCACATTCTGTATGCTACTTTATTACAGTTGCCACTGTCTGCTGACATTCTGTATGTTACATTATTACAGTTGCCATTGTCTGCTCACATTATGTATGTTACATTGCCATTGTCTGCTCACATTCTGTATGCTACTTTATTACAGTTGCCACTGTCTGCTGACATTCTGTATGTTACATTATTACAGTTGCCACTGTCTGCTGACATTCTGTATGTTACATTATTACAGTTGCCACTGTCTGCTCACATTCTGTAAGTTACATTATTACAGTTGCTGTTATCTGCTCACATTCTGTCTGGTACATTATTACAGCTGCCACTGTCTGCTCACATTCTGTATGTACTTTTTACAGTTGCCGTTTCTGCTCACATTCTGTATGTTACATTATTACAGTTGCCACTGTCTGCTCACATTCTGTATGTTACTTTATTACAGTTGCCACTGTCTGCTCACATTCTGTATGTTACTTTATTACTGTTGCCACTGTCTGCTGACAATCTGTGTTACATTATTGGAAACGCCATTGTCTGCTGACACTCTGTATGTTATATTATTAGAGTTTCTGTTATCTGCTCACATTCTGTATGTTATATTATTACAGTTGCCACTGTCTGCTCACATTCTGTATGTTACATCATTACAGTTTCCATTATCTGCTCACATTCTGTATGTTACATTACTACAGTTGCCATTGTCTTTACTCTCCTTCTACCTTTGGCTCTTAAAACTATCAACTCTAATTTTTGTTAATGTGGCCTTCATTTTTTTAAGACTCAAGTCAGTACCTGTACTAGACCTTAACTGCCCAGTGCATGAATACTCCTCATGCCCTTCAATATCAAGCTTCTAGAAACCATTTCATTAAAAATAACCTGTCAAAAGTGTTTTCTTACTCCAAAAAGTTTCTTGCCTGTGGTACTCCAAATTAAATAATCATGTTTACCTGTGATTATATCATCCCCTCCTTTCTGAAGAATAAGACACAGGTTGTATTCTTTAAAGCTTTATTCAAATATGGGTAAGTGCAGTACCATTAAAATAGTTTTTTTTTTATATGTATTTTCATGACTGATGAACTTTATGAACATTATATCAGTTGCCGTTATCTGCTCACATTCTGTATGTTAAATTTTTACAGTTGCCCTTGTCTGCTCACATTCTGCATGTACTTTTTACAGTTGCCATACTCTGCTCACATTCTGTATGTTACATTATTACAGTTGCCATTGTCTGCTCACATTATGTATGTTACATTGCCATTGTCTGCTCACATTCTGTATGCTACTTTATTACAGTTGCCACTGTCTGCTGACATTCTGTATGTTACATTATTACAGTTGCCACAGTCTGCTGACATTCTGTATTGCATTATTACAGTTGCCACTGTCTGCTCACATTCTGTATGTTACATTATTACAGTTGCCACTGTCTGCTCACATGTTGTATGTTACATTAGTACAGTTGGTGTTGTCTGCTTATATTCTGTATGTTACATTATTACAGTTGCCATTGTTTGCTCACATTCTGTATGTTACAAAATTATAGTTGCTGTTATCTGCTCACATTCTATTTGTTACTTTATTACAGTTGCCACTGTCTGCTGACATTGTGTTACATTATTACAGTTGCCACTGTCTGCTCACATTCTGTATTACATAATTACAGTTGCCACTGTCTGCTCACATTCTGTATTACATAATTACAGTTGCCACTGTCTGCTTACATTCTGTATGTTACATTATTACAGTTGCCATTGTCTGCTCACATTCTGTATGTTAAGTTATTACAGTTGCCCTTGTCTGCTCACATTCTGCATGTACTTTTTACAGTTGCCCTTGTCTGCTCACATTCTGTATGTTACATTATTACAGTTGCCATTGTCTGATCACATTATGTATGTTACATTGCCATTGTCTGCTCACATTCTGTATGCTACTTTATTACAGTTGCCACTGTCTGCTGACATTCTGTGTTACATTATTACAGTTGCCACTGTCTGCTGACATTCTGTATTGCATATTACAGTTGCCACTGTCTGCTCACATTCTGTAAGTTACATTATTACAGTTGCTGTTATCTGCTCACATTCTGTATGTTACATTATTACAATTACGACTGTCTGCTCACGTTCTATATGTTACATTATTACAGTTGTCACTGCTTGTTGACATTCTGTATGTTACATTATTACAGTTGCCATTGTCTGCTCACATTCTATACGGTACATTATTACAGTTGCCACTGTCTGCTCACATTTTGTATGTTATGTTATTACAGTTGCCGCTGTCTGTTCACATTCTTTATGTTACATTATTACAGTTGCCACTGTCTGCTTACATTCTTTATGTTACATTATTACAGTTGCCACTGTCTGCTCACATGTTGTATGTTACATTATTACAGTTGGTGTTGTCTGCTTATATTTTGTATGTTACATTATTACAGTTGCCATTGTTTGCTCACATTCTGTATGTTACAAAATTATAGTTGCTGTTATCTGCTCACATTCTCTTTATTACTTTATTACAGTTGCCACTGTCTGCTGACATTCTGTGTTACATTATTACAGTTCCAAAATACTCAACTGGTAAAAACAACCAAGATGGCACTGGAAACGATCAGAGCAAACTTAGCAGCAAAGCGAAATGCAGGTACGACAGTATAATACACTCGATGGAATTTACTTCCACAGACAGGCTGTGGAATACCAACTGATGATACAGTAATTAATTATATAAATTCATATGTAGAATTCTTATATAATACGTAGTAATACGTAATAATACGTAATACGTAGTATGTATAGGTAATATTTCTGTAAGAGGTTTCGCACAAGAATTATATAAGAATTCTACATATGAATTTATATAATTAATTACTGTATCATCAGTTGGTATAATAATTTAGGACAGTATGTATAAGGGTATACAATGCATGTTTGTACATAGAGTTTTCTTTGCAGTACTGCCTATAGCATTTTATGTTAGAAAAGCAGTACGTATGCCTTTAAAGTTTTTGGCGTTTTTTAACTAATTTTTAAACAATTATTCAATTTAGATGTGTATAAAAAGGAAAGGGTTGTTGCATGATTTGTTCTAAGGAAGACTGTGGATTACAGTTGAAAGCGCTTAACCATTTCTTACTTGTGTTCGTGTGGAAACTTAATAAATTTATTCTTGTATCCTTGTGTATGAGCAGTTTCTCCAACAGTCTGCGTATCCAGTTGTTTGTTACCTTTGATTATGTCATCCCCTGCTTTCTGAAGAATGAAACACAGGTTGTATTTTTTTAAGCTTTATTCAAAGATGGTAAATGCAGTAGCCATTAAAACAGCTTTTTTGATATGTATTTTCATGGCTGATAAACTTATTCATCTTCATATTTACGGAAATGATTCCTAGAAGGTTGCAGTTTATTTATTTTATTTATTTTATTTTATTTTACATTTGTTGACCGGGATAGTCCGACTGGATACATGTCCATTTTCAGCGGAGGCCCGGGGAGAAAAGCTCCACAAAGAAAAAACAGAAAAACACGTAGGTTTACAGGTAAATAAATGAAAGGCATAACAAATTAACATTTTTTTATGCTTTCCTTGGCATGACTATTGTATCAACAGTACAGTAAAGAATCCAACTCAAAATTACAAATATATCTCAAGAGACAATGATGTTACTATGTTCAAGAACAAGTTCTACACCATTGCAGGGTTCCAAGAGATCATGGAGAAACGGATTACAGTAGAACGAACTAAATAGGGTAGCTGTCAGTATATTTAAGAATTATTTGATGCCAAAAAAGAGGTGAACCCCAGTTAGTTCAAGTAGGGTAGGATATGCTGTAGTTCAATTAGCAACTAGTCTGGATTTGCACATGAGCATAGCCAATGTGCCTTAAAGAATTGTATAAGATGTTTTTTAAATTTATTACAGTTGCCACTGTCTGCTCACATTCTGTATGTTACTTTCTGAATGTTACTTTATTAAAGTTGTCACTGTCTGCTCACATTCTGTATGTTACATCATTACAGCTGCACTATCTGTTCACATTATGTATGGTACATTATTACAGTTGCCATTGTCTGCTCACATTCTGTATATTACTTTATTACAGTTGTCTCTGTCTGCTGACATTCTGTAGTACTCCAAATTAAATTATCAGGTTTACCTTTGATTATGTCATCCCCTGCTTTCTGAAGAATGAAACACAGGTTGTATTTTTTAAGCTTTATTCAAAGATGGTAAATGCAGTAGCCATTAAAACAGCTTTTTTGATATGTATTTTCATGGCTGATAAACTTATTCAGAGAAACTGATTACAGTAGAATGAACTAAATAGGGTAGCTGTCAGTATATTTAAGAATTATTTGATGCCAAAAAAGAGGTGAACTCCAGTTAGTTCAAGTAGGGTAGGATATGCTGTAGTTCAATTAGCAACTAGTCTGGATTTGTTCGAAGTTAATGTCTGCTGTTTAATCTCACTGTGCCATTATGTGCTGTGAAATGTCAATAGTCTAGGCAATGCGATATATTTGTATCCCGATTTCTTAGTTATGTAACTACCTTAGTGTAACTGCCCAGGCTGTGGTTGAAATGGTCAACAGCTTCAGTTTGCCATAACCCTTAACCCTTAACCCTTAAAGGACAGGTGGAATCCCATCATTCTGTTCATTCACCATCTATGGTACATCTTGGCTTTGGCACTGCCTTAAGCAGGATAAAATGGACTTCAGAAAATGAATGTCAGAATGAACACTCAGTAAACCATTATTATAACCTAAACAGATACTACACCTGATCTTACTGTGGTGCAGGATGGCTGTTGTTTGCTGTGTACAATTTGCTGTGCTGTTCTCTTTCACAGCAACTGTGTTTTTACTTTTTTATCTCATCAGTTAATTCAGTCTCTCAGATCAGGACTTAAAATGGTCAGTATACCTTCCATGCTAACAAAAGCTTAGAGGTAGAAGGTGCTGGAAATTTGTATACTGTTAGTGGTCCATAAGACATCTTTTGACAGAGCTGATACATCATATGTACTGTTGAACAACTTATCACACTTGCTTAGACCCACAGAAGACTTCAACAGCTTCAGAAAACAATTTAAAACTGAACTATAAGAAGCAGTAAGCTCTGCTGTGGACATAAGATAGACGCAGTGTGGCACAGTGCTAATAACAACAGAAGTTCGAAGTTAATGTCTGCTGTTTAATCTCACTGTGCCATTATGTGCTGTGAAATGTCAATAGTCTAGGCAATGCGATATATTTGTATCCCAATTTCTTAGTTATGTAACTACCTTAGTGTAACTTCCCAGGCTGTGGTTGAAATGGTCAACAATAGATCAGTCTACTACCTAGGTCAGCAACCATAAATACATAAAATAAAAGTAATGTATTACTAGATAATAAAAATAATGTATTACTAGATAAAAAGAATATACAAACTGCAGGCAACCTTGAGACCGGCAAGCAGGCTTAAAGGCAGGAAGCACAAACCAAATCTCCTTTAACGCAGTATTTTATTTTTCAAGAGTAAAGCGTTTTCGCCGTAACCAATGTCACAGCTTCATCAGAAGGAAAACAGTTAACTGTGCAAGCAATCATAATTAAAGCAAACAAACAGGAAGTGACAAACATCAATTTCCTAAACACTACAATTAATTAACCACATTATCTAAAAAATAAGTTTCAAAAAATTGTAAAACATGAACGTAGGTTCAATTAAAATACATGAATAAAAATGACCAGTAAAACCACTAATACTAAAAACAAGGTCAAAGGCCAAATATATTAAACAACATTAATACACTCAAAAATGTATAAATATATAACCAAAAAGTCACCTCAAATAACTCTTTAGTTTTAAAATACAGGATATATTACAATTTTCATTCAGACCAGGTGGTCTGAATGCATCCAGATTCAACTGCCAAGCTAATTCTATATTTTCTAATAGAATAGAAAATGGACCTCCCCGAATTGATGGAACTACCTGATCAATACCCATAAAACTTACACTGGGCAAGATAGACAACCGATTTTGAATCACAAGAAATCTTATAATGGATTGTGTACTTGACATTCCTTATTATAAAAGAACTGCCTGATGTCATATACCTACACATATTGCAAAAACCACATTTGAACGACCCCTTAAGTCTGGTGAAAACTGAAGTGTTAGAATTAAACTGTAATAATTCCTTAAGATTATTTCCTCTTTTATAAGTGACATAAGGGCGTGTTCCTAATTTATCAATCAAATTGGGAGAATTAATTACCAAAGGCCTAATTAATTCTCCCAATTTGATTGATAAATTAGGAACACGCCCTTATGTCACTTATAAAAGAGGAAATAATCTTAAGGAATTATTACAGTTTAATTCTAACACTTCAGTTTTCACCAGACTTAAGGGGTCGTTCAAATGTGGTTTTTGCAATATGTGTAGGTATATGACATCAGGCAGTTCTTTTATAATAAGGAATGTCAAGTACACAATCCATTATAAGATTTCTTGTGATTCAAAATCGGTTGTCTATCTTGCCCAGTGTAATTGCTGTCCATGTTTTTACATCGGAATGACCAATCGTAAATTAAAGGAGAGGGTGTACCAACACATTTATGCAATTAAAAAAACCCTTTTGGAAAATGCCTTAGCCAAGCATGTAAATATCAATCCTGGCCATAATTTTAGTTTTATGGGTATTGATCAGGTAGTTCCATCAATTCGGGGAGGTCCATTTTCTATTCTATTAGAAAATATAGAATTAGCTTGGCAGTTGAATCTGGATGCATTCAGACCACCTGGTCTGAATGAAAATTGTAATATATCCTGTATTTTAAAACTAAAGAGTTATTTGAGGTGACTTTTTGGTTATATATTTATACATTTTTGAGTGTATTAATGTTGTTTAATATATTTGGCCTTTGACCTTGTTTTTAGTATTAGTGGTTTTACTGGTCATTTTTATTCATGTGTTTTAATTGAACCTACGTTCATGTTTTACAATTTTTTGAAACTTATTTTTTATATAATGTGGTTAATTAATTGTAGTGTTTAGGAAATTGATGTTTGTCACTTCCTGTTTGTTTGCTTTAATTATGATTGCTTGCACAGTTAACTGTTTTCCTTCTGATGAAGCTGTGACATTGGTTACGGGGAAAAAACCTTACTCTTGAAAAATAAAATACTGCGTTAAAGGAGATTTGGTTTGTGCTTCCTGCCTTTAAGCCTGCTTGCCGGTCTCAAGGTTGCCTGCAGTTTGTATATTCCTTTTGGTTTATTTGTTTTTCACTCAGTTTGTATTACTAGATAATATAGCTGCTACATATAAAACACTGGAATTAAATCAAGCATTGTTGGCTACCGTGTTGTTATGGCTGCTTGTAATAATTTATCATAAAAAGTTAGGCCATCGTCTGGGTGCAGTGAACTTTTTACAAGGGCTTTGTTTCATGCCTTAATTCAAAGTAGTAAAACCAAAAACTGGAGCTGAGATGGCCATTTAAACAATTAATTTAATAAGCAGGGTTTTGAGCACAAACACTCTTCATGAAGGCAATACAAAAATTGTTTAAGTGGCCATCTCAGCTCTGCTTTTTCGTTTTAATATTAATTTTTTCTGCAGCCAATTTAGCTGTTTGAATTAACAAAATACAACAAATAACTCCAAGTAGCTTTGCACATTCATCCACTATATTTAACTTCTTTAATAATGACTTATTAGGAGATCTTTGGTTTTTGGTTCACTCAACATAAATGATGAATTGGGCCATAAGTTGACTCCACTGCATCCTACCAGCTGCTGCTTCTTTAGCTTCCTCCCTAGTGATTTTCAGGCAATGGAGGTCTCTTGTTACAACTCCTTTCCAGTTTTGTCAAGGTCTGCCTGGTCTTCTCTTATATCCAGCTAGTTCCCAGTTGAGGGATTGTTCAGGAATCCTGCTAGTGCCCATGCGGTTAACATGTCCAAACCAACATGGTCTTCTTTCCATAATGATATTTTGAAGTCTCTGGTGTTGTGTTCTTTCTGTAAAACTCTAATTTTTTTAGTTTGTCCTTCCACGATATTCCCAGAATGCATCTTAATCATTTATAATGAGCAGCCTCAAGTTTTCTCATGGCTGATGCTATGATTGGTCAGAGCTCAGCACCATATAACAGTGTAGACAGCATCATATAACAGTGTAGACAGCACCATATAACAGTGTAGACAGCACCATATAACAGTGTAGACAGCACCATATAACAGTGTAGACAGCACCATATAACAGTGTAGACTGCACCAGTGCTTGGTATAGCTTCACCTTTGTGGACAGTACAATGTTTTTTGATCTCCAGATTTTGGATATTCTGTTGAATGCTGCACTTGCTTTTCCAAGTCTAACCAGAACTTCCTTCTCGCAGTTAGTTATATGTGAGATGAAAGTGCCCAGGTAGCAGAAGTTCTCTGTCGTATCTAATATTGATCCTGCAGCAGTTATGTCTTTATCATTCCATGCTTCACTGACCAACACTTTGCATTTCTCTGGATTCATTTTGAGGCCTACATTCCCACCCATTTCTCCACTGACGTGATCATTGTCTGCATTCTACTCCATGTTGCATCAATAAGAGCTACGTCATCAGCAACATCCAAGTCACATAGCTTGTTGTTATCAACCCATTCCAGTCCCTCTGAGTTTCCATATAATGCTTTCCGCATGACCCAATCAATAACTATTGTGAATAAGGGAGACGGTATACATCCCTGTCATACACCAGTGACCACCACAAACCAGTCACTGTACTTATTTTTCACCCAAACTGTGCACTCTTAAAGAGTATAATGAATTTTGGAGGAATCCCGCATTCTGACAAGATGTGCCATAGTGATGGTTTATGTATACAATTAAAGGCTTTTTTGAAGTCCACAAAGTTGACAATGACTGTTTTTTTCCATGCAGTTGCTTTTTCTATAATTTGTCTTAGTGCAAATATCTGGTCAGTGCAGGATCGACCTGATCTAAATCCAGTCTGTTCCTGTCTGAGCCTATCATCAACTGCTCCTTTCAGCATATTCAGTAATACACTGGCAAAAACTTTGCCTGGGACTGACAACAGTGTGATCCATGCCAATTTGTGTAGTCTCTAAGATCTGCCTTTTTTGATAAAGGGATGACAATGCCATTTTTCTACTCATTGGGTACCTTTTTTTGAGTCCATATGTTGTTCAACAGACATGTGAAATATTCCACTGAAGACATAACTTACTTTAGCAACTCTGATTGTATCTGGTCTGTTCCAGGAGCTTTCCCATTCTTTACTTTGGCTATGGCTTCCTTTCCTTCAGTCTCACTAAAGTCTGCCAAGTTCACATCCAGAATCATTGTTGACACTTGGCCATCATTGTCAAAGTCATGCAGATCATCTTTGTGGGGCAGTTTAGCCAAGACTGAAAATGCTCTTGCCATCTCTTTAATTGTTCCTCTTGTGTTTTTGCAGTTTTTCCATTTGCTACTCTAGTAGGTGGCCTATGTGTATTCTCATCCGTAAATTCTTTGGCAACACAATATAATGCCCTAGAATTTCCAGTAGCTGCCGCTGTTTCTGCCTCTGTTGCCAGTTTTTCAACCCATAACTGTTTGTCATTTTTGCGCATCTTTTTGACCAGTTTATCTTTCTGATTATATTCTTTATTCAAAAGTGTCTTATGACTGGCCAGTTTGGTATGCCTGCTCTAGTCTTCGTTTGCAATCACGTCGTGAAATTCATGGCTTTCCAAGTTTCAGCTGTTATCCACACTTCTTTTCTTTTGTCTCTCTTATACCCAGTTGTTGCTTCTGCACTCTGATTATTGTTTTGAACTGTTCCCATTGCTCATTGCTGTTCAGTGTCATTATCTATACTCTTTAGGTCAGAGAATCAGTTTTGGACCTTGATGTTGTATCTGGTTTGCATGTCAGATGATGTTAACATGTCGGTGTTAAATCGAGGAGATACTGGCTTTTTCTTTTGGTTCTTGTTT
Organism: Protopterus annectens; assembly: GCF_019279795.1. NCBI lineage: Eukaryota > Metazoa > Chordata > Ceratodontiformes > Protopteridae > Protopterus > Protopterus annectens. The sequence continues at coordinate 129,771,489 of NC_056747.1, read as the reverse complement.
TCATTGATGCAACCACAAGGTAGTGATCAGATGCGACATCAGTTCCCTGTTGTATTCTGACATCTTGAAGCATACTCACCCATCCACGAGCTATGCAAATGTGATCAAACTGATTGACCGTGTATCCGTTAGGTAAACGACATGTTGCCTTATGAATGTCTATAAAGTTGGGGGCACTGCATACTCAGACATAAAGTGATTGTCACTACAGAGCTGCAGTAATCTATAACCATTATCCATTCTGTTTCCTAAAGAAGCAGAGCCAATGACATGCTCAGATCTCTCTGTTGCTACCCATTTGAACATTCAAATCACCTATCACAATTCTAAGGTCATAATTGGGAATTGAGGTCATCACATCTTGTAGCTGTCATGAAATTCTTCCTTTTCAATATCTGTGGCCGCTCCTGTTGATGCATAAACTTGTAGCAATGTTAGTTTGGTGAAATGGGTCTGTAAGTGTACTGAAATAATTCTGTCATTGATTGGTTCCCAACTGACTAAACTTTTTGATGCCTCTTTGCTAAGCAGTATGCCAACTCCATTCTCATGCCTATTGCCAACTGAAAACAGAACAGTGACATATTCTGAAATAATCTTACTTGATCCAGTCCATTGAATTTCACTGATTCCAACAACCAATAGATTGTAACGCTTCATCTTGTGTATGATTTGTGCCAATCTACCAGTTCTATATGTTGTAAGGACATTCCAAGTGCCGATACGTGTAATGGATTTAGCAATCAGGATTTCCCTCATCAAGGACCTAACTTCCTTTCGGCTTTCATTACACCCCTTCATCAAGTTGCTAGTTCTCTGGTTCAAAGCCATTGCAATTGGGCTTTCTCCTGTCATGCTAAGTTGAACTGAGTTTTATCTTCTTGTGGTTTCTGTTGCAGTATACATTTTTATCTGAGAGAGTTGCAAGCCCTCTGCTGAATCTGTACTCCAGGACTGAGTACTGGTTGTGTTGGTGACCCAATTTTTAGGGTTCCTGCTGAGCCTGTCCACCTTGCTTAGCACTCTAGGTGATTATTCAGTCATGTGACCTTCACCATGATGGCATAGCCTGAGCAGGCAATCCCCTACTTGGAGTGTTCAGTTTGTTGCTATCAGAACAAGTACTGTAACTAGGGTAAGGCAAAGGGATTGGCTGACACAGAACATGCTGTTATGGGGCATGATCAACACCACAAATGAGTATTTTTATTACATGCAGATTCAGTGATGACCTTCATTTAGTAGCTGTCAATCATTTTAGTAGGTGTGGCTGATATCATAGCTGCTTAAATGAATTTGGTTACTTGCTGTTAAAAGTGGGTATTAATAACTGTACCTTTTTGCTACCATTTTAGAAAGGTACAGAAGACGATTTTGTCCTCAACTACCTTACAGAACAGTTTTCCCCATCAGAGGATGTTTTTCTTTATTTTGATCTTCAGACATGGGTTGAGGGTGATCCAGTCTGAGGAGAGCTGAGAGCACCAAGTGACCAGTAAGAGCTATGATTAGACCCATACAGTACAACCCATTGTTCACACACATACAAGTTGGCAGTGGCAAGAGATCACAGGAACTACTATTTAATAATAAATAATTTAACTAAAAAAAAAAAAATCTAACAATTTTCTGCTGTGTTATCATCAACAAAGTCCATCTACAAAAGTCCCTTCAATTTTGACCCAGGCTGTCTGTCGCCTGATGTCACCACTGAAAACTTTATTCCTATACCCACAAAATGTCAGGAGGATTTGGAATAAGATGCAATTACCTTATTATGTATGGGGGGGGCATATGCTTGAAGGCTGAGCTGTTTTAAAAATAGCCCCTCCAAGTCAACTAACATTTCCCTGAGCTCTGAGACTTTCTTTCTTAACTTATGAGTCTTGACACATGGAAGCTGAATATTTTTAAGATGAAATAAATAACAATAATAAGGTCTATTAAAATTACATATTTATTTTTTCTTTTCATCAGCCCAGCAATCCAGTGCCAAGGACTGTCCCTTCAGATTTTGAACAGAAAATAATGAATTCAAAACTCACTGTTACAACTTTAAAATATTTCCACATTTCCCCTTTGTGAGGACCTGCAACAATCAAAACCCTGCTACACACTCACATGCACACACACACACACACACACACACACACACACACACACACACACACACACACACACACATCTATATATCTATAAATGTATCCCTATCAAATGATCGAGTTTTCAGAAACTCCAAATTCATATGGTCGGGGTCATATGCTCGAGTTTCCAAAAACTTGAAAGTTTGGAATGGAGATCGCGGTACAGTATGGAATGGGAACTTTACCCTTTTCCTCACTGTAGTCCAATCTTGGAGATGGTATATTTAACTTGCAGGGGGTGTGGGGATGCAGGGGGCGTGTCTCCCCCCCCTGCAAAAAGGTAAAAAAGTTAAGATTTTTGTGGCGTTTTTTTGGATGTTTGAATTTTCAGAATCTTGATCATATGGTCCTGGCAATATGAATTTCGAGTTTCTGAAAACTCAATCATCTGATAGGGATCCCTATAAATATACATAAGCACACACACATACATGTGTGTGTTGGGATTTGTGTGTGGATAGCTATGTGTATATGATATACTTTGTCAAATGCATGACAAGTCGACAGAGTATATCGCTATCACTTTAAACTGAATGTTTCATTTGTTGACATCAGAAAATATCAAATGTCTGCTCCAGTTTTCTTGTTATATGTGAACTATGCATGCATACTGTTATATGGGATTTTGCCATTTAAGGTTAGAACAGGAGTTAGGTAAGGGAGACAGACTGAGTGGTGCACTTGTGAATGTTTCTGAATGTATGTGAGTGTTTTGGGGTTATCATTATTGTAAGGATAAGTTCAGCTAATAGTTCTAGTATGATTGTGTATGTGCAGGGAGTGTGTGTGTGTGTGTGTGTGTGAGAGAGAGAGAGAGAGACAGAGACAGAGACAGAGAGAGAGAATGACTGTCTTGTGTAGTGGCACTGTTAAAAAAGGAGTTTTGGTAATATAATGTGTATGTCTGCAGTGGCAGGATTAGGGTTAGAGTTAGTGCACATAAGTATGGTGCTACTTTGTGGGCTGTGCCTGAAAAGGGCCCTTAGACCAGCCCAGTAAACAAAGAATGAATGAATGAATAAATAAATGAGCAAGCAAACATATAACTATATATAAATAAAAAGTACATGCACCAGTAACTCTAAGAAAAAGTTAAAAAAATGCCCTTTTCTGTGCAATAGGTCATTTGCCTCTGTTTACCATCACTGCGATGACTGTGCTTTTATAATTACCCTAATGGACGTTATTGCCACATTGTACAACTATGTGGGCTCCTTTGGGTTAAGAATGAAGAAAACAATTAAATCTGGCCTATTTAAATCATGTACGATGACCCAGACATTGGGACCAATTTGTCATATGTAGATAGTTCTCAATCTCTTTTAAAGTTAGCTCATGAACACACCAATTCCTCTTAAGTCTCTGAGGGTTAACAAGCTGCAACAGAATCAGAATCAAAGCCAGGCCTTGTTTTAGTATGTGGTGCAGTACACCCTCAATAATAAAGCTGAATGATGGCGTGCTATTGTTCTGCTAAATGTGACCACATCCAGTCCTTCTTATGATTATTATAACAATGACCATGCCTGAAGTCCTGTGCTGTGTACCAGGGAGTTATTCCTTAATAACTTGCTTCTTACCAGGTTGGCTAACTCCTATAGATCTGCTATAATCAGAAATCCCAGCTTGCCATTTTGTCAGCATAGGCTTGGAGCATTGCTCAAAATCTTACTAGACAGGGCTGTAAGTTTGGGGAATGAATACTTATCCTATTCCTAGTCTCTTCAGTATATCTCAGTCCTCCTAAAGCCTTTGATACAGTCTCACACCCTCTTCTTCTTTACAGATTCTTGAAGATTGCCTTATTACACAAAGCCATCATGTGGTTCAAATCTTACGTTCTACATATAGCTCAGAGACTAAAATGGCTATAAACCCCCTCCACATTACTCCCCAACCCAGTCAGTGTCCATCAAGGATCTATCCTGCCTGCTTCTCTTCAATATTAATAATCTGCCCATTGCACTAACCAACACCCCTGTGAACCAGTATGCAGATGACTACACCATCATCTGTTCAGCTCCCTCTATCTCTGAAATTAAAAAAAGAAAAATACTCAGCATTCCTTCACATCTATGGAAACCTGGCTACTGGAACTTAACCTAGTCTTAAACCATGAGAAACAGAACACATGTTCTTTGCATCTAAACCAGTATTAGTGCATCTGAACCCAGTTATTCTTCAATCATCTAATGGTGCATTAATTTAACTCATCCACTACACTAAACTCCCTGATATCACTATTGATAAACACCTAAAATTTGATCTGCACATTTGCCAAGCAACTCATAATCAAAAATCAGGTATGCTGTATCGGTACAAAATATCTGCCTGATTAAGCACAGAAGACCACTGCTGCTACCTACTTTATTCCTCCTTTGACATACACCTCAGCAAACTTTTCTAACCTGCAATCAACACAACTACAAAATTTGAGCAATCAAACAAGGTTGTAAAGTTTGCCACCAGTCTTCCTGTCAGAACCCACCAGTGTGTAGCTCCCAAATGGCTAAACTGGCTCAACATCCCCAACGTCCTCAAACTCAACCAAATAAAAATAGCATAAAAAGTCCTCCAGTAGTCACAAGTTTGTTCCCCCCTCAGCAGTTTAATGCACTGGTATATCCCTTCTCAAACTCTCCTTTCATCTGAAAAATCTCTGGCAAATGTAACTCCTTCACTCAATTGTCATAGGGCTTCACTATATCATTGCCACAATGCAAAGTTATGGATCTCTCTCCCAACCTCCATCTACCAAATAAATCCATCTCAAAAGTTTCAAACAGGATACAAAATCCTTTCTTCTTGACACATGGTAATGTCATTCTCTGAATCAACTGACTAGGATCTCCTGTCTCCTTTCACCTCTCTCCACACAACAGCATTCTGATACTACCAGCTACAGTATATCTGTTGTGCATACTCCCTTTTTCTAAGCTAACCATCATCAGAACGTTCCCTAATATATCTCTGTCTTTCACAAGGTGCTCATCTACTTTTTGTCCCAGGACAGGATCTGAGAAGAACACAGTAAGAAGAATGGGTCTAACTGGAGGGCTCCTCTGTGTGTGTGTGTGTATGGGGTTGCAAAGGGTTTATAATACTGAACACAACATGCTGAAGTATATTACTATGGCTATTATTTATCCATTCAATTGCTCATTTATTCATGCATTTATTCACAATCAGACATCTGAGGTGTCCACAGTCTATAAAGTGGCAGTGTAGTGAGCACATCAGTATAACTGCGTGTGTGTGTGTGTGTGTGTGTGTGTGTGTGTGTTTGTGTGTGACAAGGCTGCAATGAACTGCACTGAATGCATCTGACATGATAATGCTAATAAAATGCTTGAACAATTGCCAGTTTTATGTCTGTCATATACAGAGATATTTATTATAGTAAGGGCTTTCTACTTAACAAGGGGAACCTCAAGCAAAACTGATATAATGTCACAAGGGATTGGTTATACATAGAGTAAGGTCACTCACAAAGACAACAAAGGCTTTTTGCACACACAAAATAATAAAACAGTGATTAAAGCTGATTTAAAAATGCATATTAGTCTTGAGTAAAGCAAGAAGTTTACTGTGTATCTGTCCATACTGCTTGAAAAAATATATATTAAATAAACTAATCTTTCTTTCTTGGAATAAAGCTCTGAAATCCATTACAGAAACATGACTGAGTGGCTAATAAAAGTACATTGTGGCTCAAAAATTGCTAATTTACACTTGTTCAAATTTTTTCTTCCTGGATTCATAGCTTAACCATTCGACACATTGTACACAATTTCAACCAATGAGAGCACTGCAATTCAGTCTTATGTCAGAAAATTGTCTTCTACTGGTGGTACCAAGTCACCCTCCTAGCAAAAACTAAGTGTGATTGGCTTTGTTGAAACAGACATCTCAGTGCCCTAAACATGTTTGCATCACTGGATCACCAGATCTGACATTTAATATCCTTTCAGGTATGACCACACCATTTTATTTATTTTATTTTTTATTTTATTTTACATTTATTTACCGGGATGGTCCTACTGGGTGAGACCCCATTTTCAGCGGAAGAACTGGGAGAAAAATTCCAGAGACAATTACAAATATGACAAAAAAAACAAGAAACCTGCATCATATGTGCACATTCAATCACAGAGATTAAGTTGATTGCAAAGTAATTGAAAATAATATTACATCACAATTAGAACACTGGAATTAGAACACAGTCTGTAAGGTACCAATAAGAACACAGTTAAGATCCAGTCTTCAGAGGTGTAAATAAAATAAGTAGACTAGAGGGAGGGGAGGAAGATTTAGAAGTGAAGAGTATTTAACTAGAGTGAGCGTCATTGTAGTGAGGGATAGCTGGGGAGAAAAGGCAGGAGAGAGAGTTAGTAGAAGAACTGGGAAAAGGAGGCTGGAAGAATAATAGGAGATGGGTAGGAAAGTAGATGGATGGGGGTAAAGAGGTGAGGGGACAGAGAGAGATTAGTATATACTAGATGGTATGCAGTAACTGGAAAGAAGTTAGAGGGGTAAAAAGAGTTGGATGGAGATGAATTGGGAGGGAAGGAGATAAGAGTAATAGGACACAGGTTTAGGTACATGGTGGAGTAGAGTATTAGAGTTATTAGATGATACAAAGCCAGTTTAGAGTTGAATTCCTTCTACTGAGTTTCACAGCATTACAGTTATGAGGTCGAGTCAAGCAGTCTGTTTCTGTTTCTACTGTAAAACAAAAATGCCAACCTTTTTGATAAAGTGGTACATTATTTGTGGTGTTTAGTTATTTGAATGAATATTTATCACAGTGGTAGATCTGCATATTTGTTTAAATGAAATTGTTGCAGAATTGGGTTAATGGAATTAGATTTTGATGAAAGCTTTCTGCCAATCAGTTCAGAGCACTAAAGCTATGAGCTGTTAATGAGCTGTTTTCTGTAGTCTGGGGTTTGACTCATTCAGCCTCCATTTACTTACTAAGCAATTCAGAGTAAGTCTCGTAACCAGACACTGAACTAGTGAAATTGAGAAGCTGGGGCTGATCCCTTAAAGGTCTCCTCAATCACATGCCTAATAACTATGACTCTATAAACTGCATATGTGAATTAATTCCTTGCTGTGTTTTATTGCATCAGCGTTGCCCTGGTTACATGCCAAAAAGAGAATCAAAGGCTCAAAGCTGGCTCAGGTCGCACGTTTTTTATATGATACAAGTTCTATGTTCCTAATGTATGGTCTGTAGTAGCCATGGTGCTGTGGGAGAATCTTTCACAATGGAGTAAGTCCTCAGACACCTGATTCAGCTTCATTCTAATATAAGTAATGCTTACACTCATATTATAGTTGATGGGTATGATCCTTATATATATATATATATATATATATATATATATATATATATATATATATATATATATATATATATATATAAATATACACACACACACACACACACACACACACACACACACACACACACATATCTATGGGTCTACTTCAAATAAATGAAATGTCACTTACCTGAATTTTAAATGATCAAGAAGAAAACACTGAACCTGCATTTCAATGAACAGTCACAACACCAATATTGTCACCAGGGAAAGGAGGCTGTCAACCAACATGGACAAAAAAACAAACCAAAACATATCAAAACTAACCAAGTGGGGGGGATGTACCCTTCACAACCCCCAACTAAATATACCAACTTTGAGATTGCCTCCTTTCCCTGAGAAAAATGTTGGTCTTGTGAGTGTTTGTTGAAATATAAATTCTGTGTTTTTGTCTCAATCATTTAAAATACAGGTAAGTGACATTATATTTGAAGAAGACCCACATATATATATATATATATATATATATATATATATATATATATATATATATATATATATATATATATATATATATAGGTTTCCCTATCAGAAGGATGAAAGCTCAAAATAGCGAATGTCAAGAGACTGATCCGGGAACACTGAAAATGTGTTCAAACACATAAGGTTGAACAGCAAAGACCTTGATTGTGTAGGATCACACTACTTTGGGGAATGGGGGTTTATTCCTTTTCCCACTATAGTGCGATCTTGGAGTTTGTATATGTAATTAGTAGGGTGCGAGGGTGCATTGGGGTTTGCCCTACCTGCAATAACACAGGTTTTCAGTGTTTGTCTTGTGATCTTCTCTATTGTGAGCTTTTGTCCTTCTGATAGTGACGCACACATATACATATATGATTACAGTTATGTGAGTGGAATATTTCTTGACTGGATAGTGACGCACACATATACATATATGCTTACAGTTATGTGAGTGCAATATCTCTTGACTGGATAGCAACAGCTCTTCTACTTTCACCATGTGGAAATATGGCCAACTTATCTTTACCCAAGGTAATATATACTGTCATCTTGCAATTTTTATATATTTCATATTTAGTCTGGTTATCCTGTTTACTCAGTTCAGTGTTTCGGTAAACTCTGAGCCTTTCTCGGCACATAGGCAGTGTAAGACAGAGAAACTAACCCTGAGAGATGAACTAGAGAACTGAAGGAGAAAACCGTTAAGGCCAAGCACTTAATTATAGGAAGATAGCAATGCAAACACACGCTCCGGGTATCTTGGCAAAGAGCACAAAGTTGCTTATTGTTAGTGTAACCTTGAAAAAATACCTTTGTTGTAAATCTGTGATCACAAATAAAGCTTGCAGGGATAAGAGAAAGAAACATTTTACAAATGTATGTCTTTAAAGAGATGATAATACATGTAATAATTATTTTTCACATCATGTTTGCACTGTGAAAGGCAACATGAACACGAAAGCATTTCTTTATACAGTACACACAGTCTGAATATGCAGAAATGTAAGTCTTACATGGTAGACATTAATCTATAATGGAAGCCTATGAATTTTGAGGTTGACGCTTGGCACAAGGGCAGGAAAGTGAATTGAAATTTAGAGAATTAACAACAGATACTGTATTCCAAATGTATGCAGAAAAAACAATAAAAATATTGAGATTTTGATGGTGCCAGCTTTATAATTAGATGAAGAAACATTACTTTTGCTAACAGTGGAAGGTGATTTACTAAGCTTACCAGGAAGATATATGTTCACATTTATCTTGGTGCAGCAAGACTGAAAAAACAAAGGATATGTTTTCTTCAAAATCAGACTTTTAATAAAAATATGAAGCTGAGAAGTGTTAATTCTGGAGATTAAGTCTAGATTTATGGCCCTTAAAGGGTCTCAGGTAAAATTGAGAGCTGTTTGGGATACATATACTGTGATCATCAGAAACAGATCTTCCTTTGAGGAGAACTGTAGACCAAATGGGAGATACAGAGAATATGTATTGGTTTGTGAACATAAAAAACAGAAAAAGTAGATGGAAACTTCACTGAGCAGTTTGGTGGATTCCACACATTTGTTAGCAGAATGCTGACATACCTATAAGAAGTGTAGCTGAGAAACTCCTTTTGCACATGTTGTGAAAAACAAATGTTCTTTGAAATCTTTATAATAACCTGCTGCTTTAAAATGCAAAAAAAAAAAAAAAGCATATCTATGCTGATCTGAAAAAATATGTTACATAGAAACAAAGCTAATTTCTTTAAAAACAGCAAGAATTTGATGTAGTTTTATCAAAGGTTTAGCAATCTAGCCAGGCTTTCCTACTCACAGTCACAGAGGAAAGACAGTTCCATTTAATTGTTTGAATGTTTAATATTTAGTTTTTGTGGCAAGTGAATGACTTAGGCTTAGCAGGTTTTGTTAAAGGAGTACTTCTAAGCTTGGGCCCAGTTGAGGTAAGTTGCTTGGGTAGTGGGTTCTTGAAGAAACAATCCACTTAGCAGAGGGTGGCTGACAGACATGTTTATACAACAAAACTGATGGGCATTACAGGGAAGTGAACAATTTTATGTTTTGGGAGAGTCTTATTATAGGTTCATAGGTGTGTACTAAGCTAATGCCCTGGAACCTTTACAAGCCTAGCCCATAGAAGTGCCCTGGCATTGTGCCACCTAACATTAGTTCCCAGTGCCTCTATCCAGTATAGCCATGGAGCGATCCCAGGGGTGAACTTTCTATTACCCATCTACTCATCAAGATTTCTCTTGAAGAGGCCACTGAGGTGCTCTGCTTGACATGTATGGGAAGTCTATTCCATAGCATGGGCAGTCTCTGGATTATGGACCTGTCCCTCCAGCATGTTCTGTTAATTGTGGTGATGAGGTTGAGGTCTCTGGAGTGTGTGGTGTGGAGGGATTGGTATTTCTTTAGATGTAGCATTTCTAACGGAGCTGGGTCAGACATGGCTTTATAAGTCAAGCACATATCGCCTCTAAGTAGGTGATATGAGACAGAGAATAGCTAGAATCTTTTGAGTCTGTCCATGTAGGACATGTGTTTACGGCCTAGGATCCTACTTGTGAGGTGCTTTTGTGGCCTTTCTAGCTGTTACATGTGTCTAGTGAGGTACATGCCAAATGGGGCATTATACTCGATCATTGGCCTAATGAGGAAGAGTAGAGGGAGACAATGACCTCTTTCTCCCTGGATGCAAAACCCCTGGTAATGAGATGTGCCACACAAAAGGACTTTCTGACCACAGTGGCAATGTGGTAGTCGAAGGAGAGGTTGCTGTCAACCTGTCTCCCCAGATCACTTATACCGCCTTCAGTGTTCAGTGGGCTCCCATCGATGTGGTAATTAGTGGGAACCAAGTTTTTCCCAAAGAGGATGATGATGCTTTTTTTTGGCATTAAGCTTAAGGACATGGTTTTGACACCAGTCATTGGTCTCAGTGAGGCCTTTCTGTAGGATATCTACACCACTTGGGGAGTTAATAATGGCTCCCAGCTTGCAGTTGTGTGCGAACTTGGTCAACCAGAGTCCCTTCATGACTCCTCAGACTTGTCAGGCTAATGGGGTGATAGTTCCCAGCATCTGTAGTTGCACCCCCTTTATGGAGAGGGATGACTGTAGCAGTGCACCATTTGGTAGGGACAAAGCCTAAGGTGAGGCTGTGATTGAACAGGGCACACAGATGTGGTGCCAGTTCATTTTGTACCTCAATAGAACATATCCAGGGTTATTGTCGGATGCCATGGAAGCTGTATTCTTGGCCTGTGCTGCAGTAATGCAGGGTGCCTGGCATTCCTCCGATCTTGTGATTGATCCTTTAGGGTGGGAGACGGGGGTAAAGTTGGCACTGAATCTGTCAGCCAGTATGTTGGCAATATGTGTTGACTCAGTATAGGAGGTACCATTGTGCAGTAACTCAGAGCAAACCTGGGTATTGCCGTGGAGATTCTTGATATAACTATAGAAGGCTTTCTGGCTATTTTTAGTGTCTGCCTCAATTCTGCCTTCATATCTGGCTTTAGAGGTTTTGATGAGGGGTCTTAAATTTTTGTTGAGGCTAGTAAGGAAGTTTTTCCAATCTTGGGACTTCACCTTTTTCTGCAATAGTTTCTTCCTTCAGTTATAGAGTTTATTAATGGCAGGGGACCATCAGATTGGCTTCTATATTTGGAGGAGGGCATCTTGGTTCTGTTGTGTATGGCTAGTTCCAATCATTTGTGTACGTATAGCTTTAGTAAATTTATAAAGTTGGGTTTTGGGACAGTCTTTTTATAACTTTGGCAAATTTATAAAGTTGGGTGCAACTGAATGATAAAACAAGCAGAATTATGTATTTAGTGTACTTTTTGTTTTTAATATTTATACTTTAAGTTGAATAATGCTTTGTACCTCAAGTTTCATTTTTACAGGTTGACATTTTTTTACTGCATTTTGAGTGAGTTGTTATTTTAGTAGGTAACTGAGATTGTTCTACCTTTTAAAATTAGTTGTGCTACAGGCCCATTTGTTAAATATACTAGGGTGAGTACTTTCTGACAGGTTGGAGTTTTTTTAAACTTTGTGTTTATTTGACAGCCTGCCATTTTATCTCATTTTTTATGAATGCTAGGTGAGCATTTGCTTATTTGTATAATTATATAATATGATGTGCGGTTTACTATCAAAATGTTGATCGCCCCTTGCCGACACCACTAACGCGAACTCCGAACTGCGATTGTTGAGAATGTCAAACACCGATATTCCGAAATGCATAATCTCGCCCCCCTGTTGACCCATGGTAGCACTTGTTTTGTGGTGTAGCGGTCGGAAATGTCAACGTTCTGTGTTTTTTGTCAATATCTTGAGGAATCGGCATTATGGCTTTCGCATAAAGGAGTCGACAGTATGTGCATTCGACGATGGGTGATCGACATTTTGATAGTAAACCGATGTGTGCATATCTGTGTGATATGTTTGCTTGTGCATGTATGTGTCTATGCATGTATACATAAATGAAAGTGTGTGTGTGTATCTTAAGGTTGCCACCTTTCCAGAGGTCCAACGTAGGATGTTTCTAATGAAAAACATGGGATTTTGCATGGGAAGCCATACTGAAAAGACTAATTTGCATTTTACTAACAAAATAATGAATCCTTCAGATCTTAGTAAGGGAAGAAATACCAGGATCTCTAATTGAGATACATTAGGGGTTGGAGCCTCGGCATTTAATCCAAGCAGATGTGACCTCTAAAAAGGAAAGACTAAGCATATCACCTCCCTCCAGATTTCCATGAAGAAGGAGTGGATGGACTTCTCTTAGGGCATTTTCAAAGCCATTATGGTCTCCTTTCTTTTCTGCTCCTTCGCCACACCTTAGACGATTAGGCCTCAGATCATGATGATAATTAAATAGTATGCTCTTCATAAATTCACTCACCAAGCCAGGTGTCCCCAGATGATGAGGACTGCCTCTTTCCTGACCCCTCTGTGGAAGAAGCTTCATTTGGAGAAACTATTGCATGATAAAACATTTTGAATGGGATTATAAACAAATCTCTTGGGTTTAAAAAAGATACTACAGTCTTTTAGAGGTGCGCACTCCAACTCCTGAATCTGTCCTTCCAATCTTGGAGGCCTTTGATCCTTTCACATCTGTCTTCTGCTCCTGATTTTCAGCCACCAGCCCCTATTAGGCCTGATAGATTTTATAAAGTTCCAGATTAACTTAAGTTTCTTTTCAATAACCCAGTAGCGGATCCTTCAGCTATTTCTGTAGCTTCTGACAAGCCACTTAACTTCCTGTCTTCAGCTAATGCATTCCCTCAGACAAGGACAGTGGGTCCATAGACAGCTGGAGAAATAAAATGTCTGAAGTGTACACAGAAGCGGTGCTGGATGAAGGGTGAGAGCTATCGGTAGAAAGTAACTTACCTTCTTATTTTCTCATTTTAAACTGTCACTATCTGTCTATCCAGGACTAATGTACATTTGCAGGATTAATGTAATTTATGTGAAGCAACTTAGAATAGTTTTAATGTGTGGACACATCTGACTTGCACACATAAGTGTCTATAACTGCTTTATATGGGTGGGATTGTCTATATGAAAGTAAATGTGACTTATTCTTTTAGTTTAAACAGTCCATCCATCCATCCAGAACCCCTTTTTTTCCCATGTTTGCACATGGGGTCAGAGTGTCAGTCAGAAATGACACAAATAAGATATAAAATGGACCATGAAACATCCAGAACTTCAGAGCTTCCTGGGCTACTCAGGCCTTCTTTGGGCCTGGTGGGGACCCCCTCATCCCCTCAGGCTGTATAAATGGATTTTGACACAGGTTTAGTAGTGGCTTCTGATCTGCACTCCACCTAGATAAAACCAGGTCTGCCCAGATATGTGCACAGAAGGTCACTGTATATTGTGAGGGGTCTGGAGACAATCTGATTATTTTTTTACTTTCTTCGCAAACCTCAGATGTTTGTACTGGTTATTACAGCTTTTGTTGATCTGGGGAAAATACTGTAATTATTTCTTTAATGTTCCTCACAAACTTCACAGGTATGTACAGAGTGGTATTCTAGTAACCAATGTAAATGTAACCATTTGAAATGTTAGAACCCCCCCCCAGCGAGATTCCTGAAACAAGAAGACTGAATGTCTGAAAAAATGGACTTGCATATACTGAGTCCGAAGTGGCCACTTCTCTGAACATTCCTTTTTCTCCAAGGTATAGCAATCATGCAGTTAGTATATATAGGTTTGGTGATGTGGGGGGTGCTTACCCCCAAAAAGTGGGGTGCAGAATGGCTTGCCCCCTGCAAAAGAAAGTTTAAGGAGAAGATCAATGTTCGAGATTTGCTCTTCTCCAAAATTTCCATTTTTTTTCCCGGTATGTCAGCACTCATTATTTTGAGTGCTGACATTGCAATAGGGAGCCCACTATAGCATGTATAGGAGCACGGTATTGTCTAGGAATAAGTTAGAACATTACTATAGCATGTATAGGAGCACGGTATTGTCTAGGAATAAGTTAGAACATTACTATAGCATGTATAGGAGCACAGTATTGTCTAGGAATAAGTTAGAACATTACTATAGCATGTATAGGAGCACGGTATTGTCTAGGAATAAGTTAGAACATTACTATAGCATGTATAGGAGCACGGTATTGTCTAGGAATAAGTTAGAACATTACTATAGCATGTATAGGAGCACGGTATTGTCTAGGAATAAGTTAGAACATTACTATAGCATGTATAGGAGCATGGTATTGTCTAGGAATAAGTTAGAACATTACTATAGCATGTATAGGAGCACGGTATTGTCTAGGAATAAGTTAGAACATTACTATAGCATGTATAGGAGCGCGGTATTGTCTAGGAATAAGTTAGAACATTACTATAGCATGTATAGGAGCGCGGTATTGTCTAGGAATAAGTTAGAACATTACTATAGCATGTATAGGAGCACTGTATTGTCTAGGAATAAGTTAGAACATTACTATAGCATGTATAGGAGCACGGTATTGTCTAGGAATAAGTTAGAACATTACTATAGCATGTATAGGAGCACGGTATTGTCTAGGAATAAGTTAGAACATTACTATAGCATGTATAGGAGCACGGTATTGTCTAGGAATAAGTTAGAACATTACTATAGCATGTATAGGAGCACGGTATTGTCTAGGAATAAGTTAGAACATTACTATAGCATGTATAGGAGCACGGTATTGTCTAGGAGTAAGTTAGAACATTACTATAGCATGTATAGGAGCACGGTATTGTCTAGGAATAAGTTAGAACATTACTACAGCATGTATAGGAGCACGGTATTGTCTAGGAATAAGTTAGAACATTACTATAGCATGTATAGGAGCACGGTATTGTCTAGGAATAAGTTAGAACATTACTATAGCATGTATAGGAGCACGGTATTGTCTAGGAATAAGTTAGAACATTACTGTAACTGTTGTTTGTTTTCACTTTCCAATCAGATGTGTATAAAGATGGCTACTTCTGGAGATTGGTAAGGAAGCACGCTATTCATATATGTCTGAAAATAGCAGTTTGAACTGTGTCGTGTTCTGTTTTTTTTTTCTCAGTCTGACATCAGAGAGGTACACAGATGGTGGCTGTCTTTGGTTGAAGAGGTATGCATGCACACGTATGTCAGGCTGACAGCACCAAGTATGATTGTAGTTATTTTTGCCTTCACTTTTATCCAAATTTAACACTGGAGGGGTTTGACTGTGTTTTGTGGAGGGAGTAGGGCGGCAGGTACTATAGCCAGATATGATTTATGTATCCTGACAAGTATCTGTCTCCTTAGGTTATTTTGAACTGTTATTTTTGTCAGGTTTGAGGATTACGTCATTGATACATTTCTTCCTCCAAATAAAATAAGAGTGAACTTTCCTTACTTACCATTTTTGTTCAGGCCAGGATTAGATCCAAAGGTTGGAAGAACATTCAGATCCCCAGCTTAGACTTTTACTATACTTAAGCTTAGTCACTTGGGGTATGTTGAAAAGACATAGCAACAGTTAGAGTTGAAGAGTAAGGCTGAACTTTTTTTGCCTAATCGTTTTTTTAGTTCAGGCCGTAGTTTGATGAAAACGGCTGTTTATAGGCTCATGAGTTGTTACTTAACTAATGACCACTAGAGACTTTATCCTAGGAGTTTTTCCTCAGTATCATGGGTGCCTATACAGGGGACATGTTAGTAGGGAGGTAGCTAAGATTGGTAGTGGGGTGTTATTTAAGATAATACTTTTATATTGACTGACTCTGTACATGGGGCTTAGACCGGGGTAATTTAGGATTTCCCTTCCAGTTGTCAAGATTTCATATGAACACAGTCAGGGAAGAACTCTGTTTTATAAGGACAGGGAACCTATTTCACAGTGTAAGGATCCTTTGGGATATGTTTCTGTCTCTCCAGCACATTCTGTTTATGTCAGATCTCGTGTTTCCACTGCTGGCATTTGGCTGGTGAGTGCCTTTGGTAGCTTTAGGTAAGAGTCATGAGACTCTAGGGGCATAGACAGTGACCTTTAGCTAGCCATGATATGGTGAGTGACCTTATCTATGGTGACTTGCACATGGATGAGCACTCCATGGTATCATCCTATTTAACCAATATGGAATTGTGTTTTTGCTAATGTAGACTGAATGTGTGGAAGGAGCTGTAGCCTTGCTTTTCTGGAGTAATTTCTACAGTTTTAAACCAAGTTTCAGTCACAGACCAGATGTCTACATCCTTTTTTGAAGATTATGGAATGTGTTGTTTTGGCTCCAAGCACTGAGCAGTAATACCTTAAGGATGCTTGTAGACCTCAATGTTGGTAGATTTGTCTTTTTAGCATTGCCTAAATAGACTGTAAGGGGATGGATAAAGTTTTAGCCAACATCCAAAAGCCTAGGATACAGGTGCAGCCCATCCTTGGCAAAACATTATGGTCTGTTGATCATGTCCTCCCATGGGATCTCCCACAGTGACACCGGAAACTAAGCCAATTATTAAAACCAATAATTTTATGTTCATACTGCGGTATCACACTCGGTGAAGGTAGAATGCTGCTCAAGTGCAAGGCTCATACCTATCTGTGACACATATTCTGAGAGATCGATTATGTCTCTTTCCTTATAGTCCATTGAAGTATGTCTCAAGTCATTTCCACCCACATGGACTATGATAGATTCATATTGGTACTTGGTATGCAGAAACTTGAATGCATTCATGATATTGCTAATCCTGTTATCAGAAAGACAACTGTTATCTTCTCCATGTCTAAGTTGGTGAGTGCGGTATCTGTGTGTCACACAAAATAGTCCCCAATAACAACAGCATTAGGTAAAGTATATACTTCCAGTTAGCAAAGTGGTTAAGGTCTTTACCTCACATGCACAAAGTACAGGCTTTGATTTCCAACTTTAAGACTTAAATAGTACATTACTGCTTATTAGCTTAACAGTGGACTGTGAAATGTATAGAGCTCTGAATTTTATAAACTGATGCTGCTCTGAACTGAATATTTGTACTAAATACAGCATATATAAAGTTCTTGAAAGGGTGATGTAATATTATATTGGGGGCTAAAATTAAGTTGACTGTAACTGTTGACATTTGTTTTGCAGTTTCCAATCAGATGTGTATTGGCAGTAAAAGACCACTACAAAATCAGTAAGGAAGCACACTATTCATATATGTCTGAAAATAGTTTGAACTGTTGAAAAACACAGAAGTGGCAAAGTGCTGACAAGATCAAACCTCCAAAACACGATATCTGCACCAACAGCAAACAGAACTAATTTTATTAAAAATGAGCGCTTTCGGTAGAGAGCATTCTCCCCACCTTCATCAGATAATGATTCTGTTTAAAAGCATCCTTTTATACAAAGCTAATTGTTATTTAATTAATTAACATAATTGCTAATGAACTGTTAAATGAGTCTGTTAAAAACTGGAACTAGCAGGTTTGACCTAAGCTGTACCAGATTCATTAGAAGACATTAATAAAAACCTGAATGGCATAGATAAATAAATAAGTAATTATACATGAATAATCCTAGCATGGCACGCAAAAACTGTTCCATGATTCAAATTACAGATATTATAAATATTTAACTACTTAAACATCACTAACATAAATAATTCTTAAAAGAAAATATATATATATCTCTCTTTTTGAAACTTTACAAAAACAACCTGTACAAGTGCAGAAAAACACATACATCTATGCATTTTTACACATTTTAATGTTTTAATGTGCATTACTCTTTTATTATTCTACTATAACCACTGTTATTATTGTTGTAGTGTAATTATTGTAGATCCCATTGGAACAGGAGGTCTTTTGGCAAGTACGTACCTCATCTTACATTTTTCCAGGGTTAAACGAGATAGTGTCTATTAAATGCATTTTAAAATTAAAAGCTCTTAAGAGATAGGACACTTTATTTAATCCCTATTGTATATACTTATTTATTTATATTTAGTATATACATACACATATTTTTATATACGTTATATACAACTAAATAGGTATTGAGGTGGGTACACGCTTTTAGGTTTGTTTTTCTGTTTGTTTATCTCTTTCTACATTATTAATATTATTATTACTATTATTATTATTATTATTTTTACATTATTCTTAGCAGTTAAACAAACTCTAACAATAGTTACAACAATGGGATCTACAATAATTACAATACAACAATAATAACAGTGGTTATAGTAGAATAATAAAAGAGTAATGTTTAAGTAGTTAAATATTTATAATATCTGTAATTTGAATCATGGAACAGTTTTTGCGTGCCATGCTAGGATTATTCATGTATAATTACTTATTTATTTATCTATGCCATTCAGGTTTTTATTAATGTCTTCTAATGAATCTGGTACAGCTTAGGTCAAACCTGCTAGTTCCAGTTTTTAACAGACTCATTTAACAGTTCATTAGCAACTATGTTCATCAATTAAATAACAATTAGCTTTGTATAAAAGGATGCTTTTAAACAGAATCATTATCTGATGAAGGTGGGGAGAATGCTCTCTACCGAAAGCGCTCATTTTTAATAAAATTAGTTCTGTTTGCTGTTGGTGCAGATATCGTGTTTTGGAGGTTTGATCTTGTCAGCACTTTGCCACTTCTGTGTTTTTCAACAGTTTACTTGGCTTTTCACTTCGTGAAGATAGTTTGAACTGCGTCGTGTTCTCTGTTTTTTCTGCGTCTGACATCAGAGAGGTACACCGATGGCGGCTGTCTTTGA
Source organism: Protopterus annectens (assembly GCF_019279795.1). Lineage (NCBI taxonomy): Eukaryota > Metazoa > Chordata > Ceratodontiformes > Protopteridae > Protopterus > Protopterus annectens. The sequence continues at coordinate 129,752,230 of NC_056747.1, read as the reverse complement.
CCTTTGCGTTAGGGTTGAACAGGTATGCATGCACACGCATGTCAGGCTCACAGTGCCAAGTATGATTGTAGCTGTTTTTGCCTTCACTTTTATCCAAATGTAACACCGGAGGGGGGTGACTGTGTTTTGTGGAGGGAGTAGGGTGGCAGGTACTATAGCCAGATATGATTTATGTATCCTCACAAGGATTTGTCTCCCCAGGTTATTTTTAACTGTTATTTTTGTCAGGTTTGAGGATTATGTCATTGATACATGTCTTCGTCCAAATAAAATAAGAGTGAACTTTCCTTACTTACCATTTTTGTTCAGGCCAGGATTAGATCCAAAGGTTGGAAGAACACTCTAAAGTGCATCTCCGAGCACACAGAGCCCTCACCTTCAGATCCCCAGCTTAGTGCACTTATTTCCCCCACTTTTACTATACTTAAGCTTAGTCACTTGGGGTATGTTGAAAAGACATAGCAACAGTTAGAGGTGAAGAGTAAGGCTGAACTTTTTTTGCTTAATCGTTTTTTTAGTTCAGGCCGTAGTTTGATGAAAAAGGCTGTTTATAGGCTCATGAGTTGTTACTTAACTAATGACCACTAGAGACTTTATAAGCTTACCTGCACAGCCCAAAACCATTTTGTCCTCAGTGTCATGGGTGCCTATACAGGGAACATGTTAGTAGGGAGGTAACTAAGATTGGTTGTGGGGTGTTATTTAAGATAATACTTTTATATTGACTGACTCTGTCGTTAACGGACATGGGGGCTAGACCGGGGGTAAATTTAGGATTTCCCTTCCAGTTGTCAAGATTTCATATAAACACAGTCAGGGAAGAACTCTGTTTTATAAGGACAGGGAACCTATTCCACAGTGTAAGGATCCTTTGGGATATGTTTCTGTCTCTCCAGCACATTCTGTTTATGTCAGAAGTGAAGTTCAGTATTTTGGATCTCGTGTTTCCATTGCTAGTATTTGGCTGGTGAGTGCCTTTGGTAGCTTTAGGTAAGAGTCATGAGACTCTAGGGGCATAGACAGTGACCTTTAACTAGCCATGATATGGTGAGTGACCTTATCTATGGTGACTTGCACATGGATCAGCTCCATGGTATCCTATTTAACCAATATGGAATTTTGTTTTTGCTAATGTAGACTGAATGTGTGGAAGGAGCTGTAGCCTTGCTTTTCTGGAGTAATTTCTACAGTTTTAAACCAAGTTTCAGTCACAGACCAGATGTCTACATCCTGCTTTGAAGATTATGGAATGTGTTGTTTTGGCTCCAAGCACTGAGCAGTAATACCTTAAGGATGCTTTTAGACCTCAATGTTGGTAGATTTGTCTTTTTGGCATTGCCTAAATAGACTGTAAGGGGATGGATAAAGTTTTAGCCAACATCCAAAAGCCTAGGATACAGGTGCAGCCCATCCTTGGCAAAGCATTATGGTCTGTTGACCATACCCTCCCATGGGATCTCCCACAGTGACACCAGAAACTAAGCCAATTATTAAAACCAATCATTTTATGTTCATACTGCGGTATCACACTTGGTGAAGGTAGAATGCTGCTCAAGTGCAAGGCTCATACCTATCTGTGACACATATTCTGAGAGATCGATTATGTCTCTTTCCTTATAGTCCATTGAAGTATGTCTCAAGTCGTTTCCACCCACATGGACTATGATAGAATCATATTGGTACCTGGCATGCAGCAACTTGAATGCATTCATGATATTGCTAATCCTGTCATCAGAAAGACAACTGTTATCTTCTCCATGTCTAAGTTGGTGAGTGCGGTATCTGTGTGTCACACAAAATAGTCCCCAATAACAACAGCATTAGGTAAAGTATATACTTCCAGTTAGCAAAGTGGTTAAGGCCTTTACCTCATATGCACAAAGTACAGGCTTTGATTTCCAACTTTGGGAAGTTGGCTAGGCTTAAAATGGCCTGCAAGGGCATCTAGCCTAGTATTTACTTTTGATCCCATGATAAAAATAAAACTGAAGACTTAAATAGTACACTTTGGTCTTACTGCTTATTAGCTTAACAGTGGACTGTGAAATGTATAAAGCTCTGAATTTTATAAACTGATGCTGCTCTGAACTGAATATTCCCTGTACTAAATTACAGCATATATAAAAAGTTCTTAGCAGAAGAGGTGATGTAATATTATATTGGGGGCTAAAATTAAGTTGACTGTACCTAAGGTTGACATTTGTTTCGTCAATGCAGTTTGGGCGATGAAACAGATGATTGGCAGTAAAAAAGACCACTACAAAATCAGGCTAGGGGTCTATGCCCTCTCCCAGGTATTGTGCAATCTCAGTGTTGAAAAATATAATTAGCAGGAGATAGGGAGGTGCAGCTCCACACATGGGGGTGCAGGGGTGGGCTTCCCCCTGCAAATAATGCTGTTTTTAGCTTCCGTGTACAAAGAGTATTGCCATGTCTACATTTTTATACTTTTTTTGACATTAGCAACACTGACATTTGGGTGTTTTGAAATTTTTTAGTTTACTGACATATATATATCTACATATGAATTGTATGTGTGTGCATATGTAGGTATGTAGTTGTGATGCAGTGCTTATTCTGGCGACTGTACAAAACCAGATAGATCCCATTCTTGTTTACTCTTCTTCTGTTTACTACTGTTGCACAGCTTTAATCATGTGTTACTTTTTTGAACCATTAAAGGTGTCTGATTGTCTGTCCAAGATATAACAGTGAGATAAGGCTAATGCTAGATTCTTTAATATACTAACCATTTGTGTACGAGATTGAAATAATCCCAACCAGGATGACATTATAAAAGCAAAGCAAAATATTAAAAATATTACTAATGTTTTTGTCTTATCGGATAAATAAACAGACCATACTTTGACTTAAATCCCTAGGAACTCCTTCTTTCTTTATTAGCAAAGATTAAATATTATGAGGTGCAATTATTTCACAAAAGGCAAACACAGAGTTTATTTTGTTTTGTGTTTGTAGGACTGTCTATCCTAAATAAAATATATCATGGTAACCCTTGGGAACAGAATATGTTTAGATGCAAATTATTGTACCTAGAGACCTGCCTCTAAAGTTTTACATTGGCAGTTACTGAAACAGTTACTGTTAAGCTTGACAGAACAGCTGAATATATTTAAATTCTAGAAGAAAATACATTAAGTTACGGTGTTATAAATAATATACTGACTTAGGACAGTGCAGGGTGATCATACTGAGTTTTTTTGTTTTTACTTGCTATATATACAGCTAATCACAGGTCTGAACAGCCGATACAGGCTTAGCTAATATATGACAAAAAAACACAACGACCACGACTCCACCAAAAATGTTCAAAAAATACACCAGCAAAAGAAGCAGTCAAAAGGTGAGATAAATAGAAATGACTTTAATCCATGTTATACATCCGTCCTGGTACCTCGGCAATTCGCTTTCAATGGAACAAATATTCAAATATGCACATTCTCTTTTATATACTCATCAATTAAACAATCAGTCAGTTCATTAACTTATTAACCCTATAAGCACTTTAACATATCATCTAACATTCATTTAATATAGTATGCAGAAATTCAATTAATACAAATCCTACTTATAGAAAAACTAACTGAAAAAACATGTTAATAATATAATATAATAATTCATGTTACTTTTCAACTTACAAATATTATACATTTTTCATTTCCAAAAATACTACTTATTACTAAACAAGTTTAAATAAATATGTATGAATATATATAACACTGAAATGCACATTTTAGAAATAAATAATTAATTAAATACACTCAAATTTCATTGCGATTCAAAGATTCCAGCACACCCATATATCATATTCATCCACTATCTAAATTCATCCCAACAGGAAATAATGTATGGTACCCTATAATCATTCTATGCTCTAACCTATTTAATGCAGTCTTAAAATTTCCTGTACAAAAATGAGGTCTAGCTAATACACTAAATACAAAACCTTCAGTACTACCATTATGCATATTAATGAAATGAGTGGCTACCGGACTATCCATATTTCTCCTCCTAATGTCCCCCAAATGCTCCAAAATGCGCACCTTAACCTTCCGGATGTATAACATGGATTAAAGTAATTTCCCTTTATCTCACCTTTTGACTGCTTCTTTTGCTGGTGTATTTTTTAGCTAATATATGCCCTGTCTTCAAATCTGATACCAGTCCCTGATGCTGAGGAAGCAGACACCACAGTTTACCTCCATTTCCAGTACAGCATTTCCTTTTTTTCTGGTTTATTCAGCATTTAATACTGATTATTAACATTTGTACTTCTTCTGGGAGCTATAGTCTAAAGATGCAATCTGAATTTTAACTGCTGTACTGTGGACACACAGATTAATCTTTGTTTACTCTTAGTCAAGTCAGTGCTTGCAGATTATGTAGCTGTGAAGAAGTTCACAAAACAGATGAGCTATCTGCAACCACATCCCAAAATAACATAATGGTGTTTTGCAAAATTTAGACCAAGGATTATCATTTTGGTTACCAGAGTAAATTTCTATTTAACAGGGGCCATGCTCAGGTACATTACAGGTACATAAAATGCATATAAAGTGAACGATCATTAATTAAAATAAAATACAAAATGATGCAATCAAGGATTAAACTCTCTGTAAAGAAATAGCCGTTAGTACCATTAATAGCATGGCTTTCCTAAGTCGAGTGGATAGGAAATGTCATACTCACAGAGGTAAAACTCTGAACCTGCTGTGTCTAACCATGCCAAAGAGACTTATGGTATACCACAATTGAAAGATCAAAGCGTGAGGAGGCATATGGTATTAACAAATCCTTCAGGTGTCCAAAACTCTGTTAATGTCAAGGTCTATAGGTTAAGAAATATGTTTTGAAGGATAGTCTCTACATTACTGAAATTCAGTGCAGACTGTGGCATGGGGTATTATGTTGTGCACCCCCCTGACCGGAAGTATGCCTCGAAGTTCTGCAATGGCAGCGATGGTTCCATACAACAGGTGTTTTTACCTCTTTCTGAGTATTCAAGACAGAATGTGAGGGAGTTCTGCACTGACTGCAATTAGTGCCAAAACATACGTTTTATTTATTGTCCAATGAATATCCCTCACATGGAGTTTTATACTGGCTATGACGGGCACCACAGCCCTGGTGTTTTTTACTTCCTGTCAGATACCTAAGACAGGAACCAAGCTAGGGACTTCTGTATTGACCGAAATGGTGCCACAGTATCTCCTCCTGGATACTCCCAACAGGAAGTAAGGCATGAAGTGTTTTACTAGCTAAAATGGAGCCATAGAATAGGTGTTATGTACTTCCTGCTAAATAATACATAGGTTTGTTATATATACATTCTGTTGAATGTCCAACAAAAACCATGCTAGAGAGCTCTACTCCAGATTAAAGTGCAACACTCATCCAGAAGATCCTACATTCATAATAATCAAGCCATTACATAAATACAGAACACACTTGGCATGATATATATTCAGGGGGCTGCAGCTTTGGATGTTGTTTTAAAGCTGAAAAGAGATTTATTTTACCACAGTCACAACATGATTTAAAAAGAATGGCAATAAAAAAACACATCTTCAAAGTCAAAGTAAACTTTATTGTCATTTAGGACTACACAAGTGCAGCTTAAATGAAATTCTGAGCATCAACTCACCAGACATTTACATAAGAAGCAAGGATAACAGAAACAACAGTATAACATTTCAATTAAAAAAAAAAAAAAAAAAAAGATATTCAGTACAAGACCCAAAGAAGGATAAATAAACCAATAAGAACAGCAAAAACACACAAGCCTTCCAGACAATCATAAGAATACTGTACATAGCAGCATGACAGAGAAGGATTGCACATATTAAGATTGTCCTCCTTTGTTCATCTGCATCAGACAAACAGCAGGCAATTCCCCGTCAGTAAGAAAATATAATGCTACATCAAAGAATAAAAAAAGATATTGCACTCTTTTCAGTGGAGCTACTTATTGTAAATGATTACTGACTAAATAATCGGTGGCTGGTATCAGAGTTTATAAGTCTCAACACTGTTGGGTAGAAGCTGTTTATGTTTCTGGTGGTCCTGCAGCGGATATTCCACCATCTCTTGCCTGAAGGCAGTTGTGTAAACCAGCTGTTTGCAGGGTGAGAGGGGTTGTAAATTATTTTGGATACACATTTAATGCTTCATGCTTTGAAGAGATCCAGGGTTGATGGTAAGTTGGTGCCCGTGATGTTTTTGGCAACTCACACCACTCTCTGTAGCTTCTTTCTTTCTGTTATTTTACTGTTCCCAAACCAAACTGTGAAGCTACTACTGAGATGCTCTCAACTGCTCCTCTGTAGAATGTAATGGGAACAGTAGGCAGGAGCTTTGCTTTTTTGAGTCTTCTGAGAAAGTGAAGACATTGCTGTGCTTTTTTGACCAGTTGTTCAGTGTACACAGCCCAAGAGAGATCTACCGAAATGTGCACCCCCAAACAAAAACTTTGCAGATTTGACCCTTTCCACATCGTCACCATTTATCATGAGCAGTGAGTGTGTTGTTGACCTTTTCCAGAAGTCTATAGTGATTTCTTTTGTTTTATTGACATTCAGGTCAATTAGTCAATGAGTAGACTTCGTCTCTGTAAGCTCTTTCATCCTCCCCTTTGATGAGGTCACGACCATGGTGTCATCTGAAAACTTAATGATGTGATTGGTGTTTACTTGATGAACAGACAGCAGAAACCTATGTGGGCAACAACACCTCAGGATGCATAATACTCAACACCAGTGTTTCTCAGAGTTGTGTGCTAAGCCCACTGTTTTTCACCATCCTCACCCATGACTGTTCTGCAAAATACGTCAAGGATCCTGTTGCACATGAGCTTACTAACTCCAAGATGTATAAGCTTGTCAATAAGCTGCATTGGAACCACTGTACTTGAATGCAGAGCTGGTCAATAAACAGCCTGATGTAGTTGTTTCTTCCCTCCAGATGATCAAGTGAGAGGTGGAGTGCCACTGAAATAGCATCCCCAGTGGCTCTGTTAGCCCGATAAGCAATCTGTAGAGGGTCGAAGGTGGATGGAAGGTCTGCTGACAGATTCCTTTTAACTAGCCTCTCAAAGCATTTCATGACATTTGAAGTTAGAGCAACTGATCTGTAGTCATTCAGGCAGGCTGGATTAGCTTTTTTGGGGAGAGGGTCAATATTCATCACATTGAAGCAAGAGGAAACTTTACCAAGAATAAGGGATGTGTTGGAAATATCAGTTAGAACTGAGCATAGTTGGTCTACACAACCATTAAATACTTTGCCCAGTATTTTATCAGGACCAGCAGCCTTCCTGGGGTTCACTTTCTTAAGCTGAGATCTGACTTTATTGGAGTTAAGGTTGAGCACCCCCCTCCTCCTAGTCGATAGGGAGGCTTGTAGCAGCCACGTTGTTCTTCTCTTCAAATCTGCCAAAGAAGGAGTTCAACCTGTCCAGGAATTCAGTGCTGTCTTCACACTGAGCTGACCTGATTTTATAGTCAGTAATCTGTTGTAACCCTTGCCAGAGACTCCTGGTGTTCCTCTTGTCTGCAAACTAATTTTGTAATTTCTTTCCATATTCCCTCTTGGCCTCTTTAATGACCATTTTTAGGTTTGCGCTAGCTTCGCTGAGACCCTTCTTGTCCTTGGCCCTGAATGCTGCATTTCTTGACTTCAGGAGATCATAGACTTTGTTGTTGAGCCATGGCTTTTGGTTTTCTCAGATTGTGATGCTTTTAATGTCAGATACATCATCAACACACTTAGCTATTACTGCTTCCATGTAATCATCTATGTTCACCAGTCCATCTGACATAGCTGCCTCTTTGAAAATGTCCTAGCAGATGTTGTCAAAACAATCTTGGAGACATTCCAAAGCCCCCTCGTGCCAGACCCTGATCTGCTTAACTGTGGGCTTTTCTCTAATCAGAGCTGGTCTGTAGGCTGGTAAAAGCATGATAGTAAGATGGTCAGAGCTTCCTATGTTAGGTTGTTGCATTGCATGATGGTCAGAGCTTCCTATGTTAGGTTGTTGCATTGCATGATGGTCAGAGCTTCCTATGTTAGGTTGTTGCATTGCATGATGGTCAGAACTTCCTATGTTAGGTTGTTGCACTGCATGATGGTCAGAGCTTCCTATGTTAGGTTGTTGCATGCATGATGGTCAGAGCTTCCTATGTTAGGTTGTTGTATTGCATGATGGTTAGAGCTTCCTATGTTAGGTTGTTGTATTACATGATGGTCAGAGCTTTCTATGTTAGGTTGTTGTATTGCATGATGGTCAGATGGTCAGAGCTTCCTACGTTAGGTTGTTGTATTGCTCTGTAGGCACCTTTGATGTTAGAATATGCTTTGTCCAAGAGTGGTAGCATTCCTTATAGCAAAATCTACAAACTGATAGTAGTGGGGTAACACCTCTGTCAAATTTCCTCGATTAAAATCACCAGCAACCATGTATGCAAAGTCTTGAGTTTTTTCTCTGCAGCTCACAGGTAAGAGTTATAAAGATTGCTCAGAGCCTCTGTGGTGTTTGCACTGGGTGGAATGTATACCACTGTTACGTATATTCCATTTAGCTCTCTAAGTACATAAAAGGGTCTGCATTTTAAGGACAGGAACTCTAGATTGTCAGAGCAATGTGACTGAACAATCTCACGGTTCTGACACCATCTTTCATTCACATAGATGCAGACTTCACCTTCTTGAGCATGTCAAGACATTCATTATCCAGGAAGAAATGTGTCAAATAAAACTGAATGAAGGTGCCTGGTTGAATAAATGTGTGCCAAGTCGTACATCTTATCCAGATTAAAGTTTAGCCCACTAACTGACTCATATTCATCACAGATATACCTATTAATTGTCATGCAATCTGAGGTACAGCTGTCCTTTTAACTCTTACACAAATCTTTCTACTACATGGAGAAGACAGCATGCCCTACAGAAAAATTATATGTTCATTCTTGTTTTACAAGGCTCTGCAGTCCACACATATGGAAATCACTGATGCAATTAACTATTCTTATGTGTGCAAGCAACTATTCTCTGTTAGAAACTTCCAATCTTAAATCTGCTCATGTCATAGATTTTGCCCACTCGTCTGTCACATTTGTTTAATAAGGTTCAGAGTGTTGTCACTGGTTTGCTGTTATTAAAGAAGGAACATAAACAGAGGTAGATATCAAGTTAAAATAAAAATCATGTTCATACCTTTTATGAGCCAGCAAATATATAGTAAGAACCAACAAAAAAAAAAGAATGGATTCTTGAATATTTGTGCAACATTTCACAACTTGAGGAAGTAGACTGTATTTCTTTGTTTCTTCCTCAGGTTCTCAATGTATTATGAATATTGACACTGCACGTCATTAATCCCATTTGCATATTCCAAACTTTTTTCATATCTTTCACCCTTTTTTATAAATTTGGCAGGATGCTTGAATAACAAAAATGTACAATATTTCATTTGCCTTTTCTGCAGAGAATTATGAAGTAGTAGGAATGTAATCTCAAAGAGCATCTCTGTCATTGTCGGTTGTATAAACATTGGATTATTGGATATTTTCTCTGAGGGATTACGGTCAGCACTTTTGGAAATACATACTTGCAGAAGTACATGCACAGCCATAAATGATTACTGCTTCCTTTTCTACCTGGATGTACCTCGGGAAATATTCTAATAACTTGCTAGTATAAGCCATTACCCCATGGTTGCTCTTCTCTCATTGTTTTAAGAATACCTCTAGGCCCACTTGTTGGCATCAGCTTTTATTATGGCTCTTCTCTTGATTCTAAAATAGGATTTACATGTATTTAAAATTAGGACTTCCTTCAACTATTTCAGAGCTTGCTAGTAGAGTTCAAAACCCACAAAAGGGACATATATCATCAAAAGATAAGCGGTGCTAAAGTCCTTAAAGGAGAACTTTGCCCAAAAGTCAAGTTTTTCTTTCCAAAAAATGCTTTTCCTTCCCTGTAATCTAAGGCTAAACACTTTACATACAGAAAAAAACATAATTTAATAATTATGTTTGCCTTTCTTTCCTACATCTGTCTCATCTGTTACATCACAACAGCTACTAAGAGTGGTTCAATAATTAAGTGAGGTGACTTAGCCCAACATCAGAGCCATTAAGAAAACAATGACATCTAAATGTGCCTTATCAGTTACAAATTGCCAGCATCACACCTCAGATAAATAGTGTAGCCTGGAATCTGAACAAAGTTAGGGCTTTCAAGCTTAGTTTTCAGATGCAAATATCTTTCCCTTTAATAAAACTCAGTGACACAATGACTGAAAACTGATATGTTAATTTAACTTCTTGCTTTCTGTCAGTATAAGATTTTGCATTTTTCTACACTGTAATTTCTGCAAAAATGCATGTTTCTTCTGTAGTTTGGAAAAGGTTAACATCAAAGACTTTAATTCTAGCTACAATATTTAAAATTTGAATGCAACACAAACCATCTCAGCCCAAGTAACATCTATTAATTACAGGGGTCAGATTTGTCACACTTGAATACTGAGCTACAGTTGTTACTTTGAAAATAATAATTAACTCAGCTACATTTTCAAGTCTGTCATTCAAACATTCATTAAAATGCTACAACAGAGATGGCCGCTATCATTCAAACATTCCTTAAAATGTTACAACAGAGATGGCCGCTATCATTCAAACATTCCTTAAAATGCTACAACAGAGATGGCCGCTATCATTCAAACATTCCTTAAAATGCTACAACAGAGATGGCCGCTATCATTCAAACATTCCTTAAAATGCTACAACAGAGATGGCCGCTATCATTCAAACATTCCTTAAAATGCTACAACAGAGATGGCCGCTATCATTCAAACATTCCTTAAAATGCTACAACAGAGATGGCCGCTATCATTCAAACATTCCTTAAAATGCTACAACAGAGATGGCCGCTATCATTCAAACATTCCTTAAAATGCTACAACAGAGATGGCCGCTATCATTCAAACATTCCTTAAAATGCTACAACAGAGATGGCCGCTATCATTCAAACATTCCTTAAAATGCTACAACAGAAATGGCCGCTAATGAAAATCAAAGGTAGCAAAATAATTAAACATGCGGATTGATGCTGAGAGTGAAAAGTAGGCAGTCACAGCCCTGTTGTAAACTGATGAGAAAGAAAATCACAGAAAATGAACCCTCATCATAGGGATTTCTTTCTGTCCCTCTAATATGACATCAGGAAGCTGAAGCCATTGACTGTAAAACAAAATAATGCTGGCCATGGCGGCCTCCTTCAGGTCATTTTGGAGTATGACAAATTAGAAAATAACAGTGACCATTTACTTTGATACATTGGCAATGCAGAAAAGTTCAAGATTTGCTGAAAGACATATGTTTTTTTTCAGTTTGTGGGTGTGGTTTTCCTTTAATGAATTTAAGGCTCTAATCAGTCATACTTAATAAGTGTCTTACTGTTTTACCATTTGGAGGAGAGGTAGTGAAGTAACAAATTGCTTTTACTGTTAATGGGTTTTGCAACAACTTACTACAATGGAAAAAATGAACCCATAAAAATTAATTTAATTTCTTATAGGTTCATAGAGTAGTACTAAACTAACTGCCCTTGCAAGCTATTTTAAGCCTAGCAAATTACCCCTCGTGAGGCTCAAACCTTGCATCTTGTGTTTGTAAGGCAAACACCTTAACCATTAGGCCACCATCCCAACCCTTGTCAAAGTAACACCTTTCTTTCTGTTTAATGTCACACCATTGTTTCTTAATCTGTTCAGTACTCTTCTCAATGTCTTAACATGCTCCTATTCAGTTCTGTTATATATTATAATATCATTAAAAAATGCCTAACATTTCACATGATTTGTGATATTTGTTGGATTATGTCCTAAAAACATCTCAGATGCTGAGCTAACAATAAATATTGTCCTCTTGTACCTCATCTAAAGTGGATGTCTGAATGTAGTAATGCCCATATGTTCTGTGTGGCTCAGACTGGTGGCAATCTGATCTTGGTCATATTTGCCCAGCAGTTCAAATAATACTCAGCTGGTTGGTAACTCTAGCTTTATTCTGGACCATAGAAGCAATAAAATCAGCAATAACTAAGTGCTTTTATCCAAAATTCATGGACTTCAACAGAGGGAGGAAAAATATATCTTTACTCTGACTATTTTATCCAGGTTTATGCCTACTATAGGTTCCTTGATTCCACTCTGGAATTACAGATAAACTTACTAAGCTGGGCATTAATCGCTACGTCGTTCGATGGGTTGCCAACTGGCTTACTGACAGAACCCACACTGTAAAAGTAGCTGACTCCAAATCCAGCTCCAGACAAGTGACAAGTGCAGTGTCTCAGAGTTCAGTCCTGGGACCGCTCTTGTTTGGCAACTACTCTCTGAAGTACAGGCCAGCATTAAGGGACTCTGGCTAACAAGGTTCGCAGATGACTGCAAACTGGGAGCCATTACTGAATCCCCAAATGATGTGGATATTCTACAAAAGGGCCTTACAGAAACAGATGCTTGGTGCCAGAGCCATGGGCTCAAGCTCAATGCCAAGAAATATATAGTTATACCCTTTGGGAAAAAACATGTACTCATGAATAACATAGGTGGCAGTACACTAAACACCGAAAGTGTGATGAGACTTAGAGACACTGGTGGACAGTGGTTTCACCTTCGATAACCAGATAATCACAACAGTCAGGAAATCCTTCTATGTGTCACACCTCATCACTAAGGTCTTTTCATCCAGAAAAAAGAAGGTCATTATCCCACTGTACTCATCCCTCATTAGACCCATTATAGAATACAATGCCCCATTTGGTATGTACCTCTCAAGACTTCTGCAACAACTGGAAAGGCCGCAGAAATACCTCACTAAAAGAATCACAGGCCTAAAGCAGATGCCCTATGCTGACCGTCTAAAAAAACTCCACCTATACTCTGTCACATATCGTCTACTCAGAGGCGATCGCTGCTTAACATACAAGGCCATGTCAAACCCAGAGCTGCTGGACATGCTACACTTAAAGAAATCCCAATCCGTCAGAGCCACACACTCCAGGGATCTAAACCTTGCTGTCACAATGAACAAAACATGCTGGGGGGATAGGTTCCTGACCCAGAGACTCCCCAGACTCTGGAATAGACTACCCATACATGTCAAGCAGAGCCCCTCTTTGGCCCTCTTCAAAAGGCACCTTGACGATTGGATGGGAGATAGGAAATTCACCATGGGGATCACATCAGTTGCCCTGCTAGACAGGGGTCCAGGGAAGTAAATATTGTGGGAAGAAATAGCCAGGGAATTGTTATGGCTAGGCTTGTATAGGCCCTAGGGCCGATAGCCTAGTACCCACCTATGAACCTATGGAAATGGACTGTTCATCAGTGGAATGAAATTTTGGCCATATGGGAGGAATCAACTGGCTTTTTACAATTTACCAGTCACGTCGACTCTTGTAGCATCAATTTTATGGATGTTACATTAACTAAGGATTTGGTCAACAAGAGATTCAATTCACTATTTATTGTAGAGAGACTTTTTCACACTCTTATTTGTATTTTATAAGTTGTCACCCCCCCTCCATCAGTAGAGAGCCATAGTTAAAGGGCAAATGGTGTGTTTTTTGAGGCTGACCACTGATGATGATATATTTCTGAAAGAATTATCTTTTCTGTGTTCTCAGAACCAAAAGATACCTAAAGGCTCTCACAGATGATATCAGAGATGAGATTTTGAAAGTATGGCCTGTTAAATTTGCTGCCATTTTGGATGGTTGCTGCACCAATGGAATTGCAGTTCTACCAGTGTAATCTAGGGCCACTGGGAATGCCTGTTTGACTCATGGTTGTCCTGTGCAAGCCCTTACTAGTGGAGCTTTTGTCGTTCTCTTTAGTAGTGATGTGAATAGAAAAACAAATTTGATCAAAAGGAACAGGGAGTCTTCAGTGGAGAATTGAGAATGATTTTGGAAGACCAGTTTACTATTGTTTTTAGGAGGGGGAGAATTTAAAGAATCTTTTGGAAGGAAACTAGTAAGGGCAAAGTACTTATGGAGGCAATAGCCACATGTTTGCTTGTGGATGTTACATATGGTCTTTCATATATGAACCTACATTGTTTGTATCAGCTCCAAGAGGTGTAGTTGTGAGAGCACTGGGGTGGTTTATCTTACCTGCTGTATAGCATGTGAAGCATTTTACATGGGCAAAACTAACAGAAAACTGAAGGAGAGGATTAGAGAACATATTTATGATATAAAGAATAAGCTTCTAATGCCTTAAGCAGATACTCAGGACAGTGTCGATCTTTCAAGAAGTTTGTTTTTTCATTACTGATAAGGTGAATGTAAGGGACACAGGGGAGATACAGATACATCATTAGAGTCCAAAGAATTATGTTGACAGTTACAACTGAATGCCACAACTTCCCCAGTTTGAATGATAATGTTTCTATTATGAATGTCTTGAAGACAGCAGCAAATCTTCTGTAACCTTATTACATTTGCACGTGGTGATTGTGTATACTTACGTCATGCAGATTATTGTGATTCTTATGTAGGCAGTACGATAATGGTTTTATTTATTTTTTAGGGTGTGTGTTCCTTTAAATCTGCATTCAAAGTGTTCTTATTCATGCAGGGGTGTGCTTGGTTGGTTGTTTTGTATTTCAGTTGGTATTTAAACTGTCTTACAATTGTTTCAGTACTAAGTCTGATGAAGTCCACATATTTTGGACAAAAGCGCTTAGTTATTGCTATTCTTATTGCTGTTTTTACGGTCTGGAATAAAGTTATTGTTATCATTCGGCTGAGTATTATTTAGACTGTTTGAAGTTATGGATATTTTGGTTCTTGGTCTTCATATACGCTGAGCAGCCATGCTTCAGTAAGCTTACTTATTACGTCATCTGCAATGTGTAAAATACCTTTCCTTCAGTATTGCGTTGACATTTCATTTTATATCAGTGCAAATACTCATGGATACATCTTCTTTGGTTTTGGGGGAGTAATTATTGGAGAGATCCAAAGTGTACGAGCAAATACCTTTGAATTATTGCAAACAAAAGGCTCATGTTACCAAGACTGGACTTAGAGGAATTAGAAAATATTGGCAATACAAATGGTCAAACTTCTCTTCATTTTTTCTATAATAAACAGGTATAATCCTATGTATCTGGTTTAATAGTTACATTGCAGCCAATATCAAACCTTACTGTGTAGCTTTCCAGTTGTCTAACCACTCTAAATCGTCTATCAAATATGCTGCTTTTGTCACTTTCTGTCTGTATATCTCCTCATTCCTACAGGCACAGACTGCATCATATGGCTGTTTTGCAGACTTCCATGATTTACCAGCTTGACCTATCAAGCTCCAGGATTTGCCATTTCATCCAATCAGCAGTTAATGTGAATGCTGTTGGCCAGAGTATTCCTCTCTACTCGTATGAAAAAAAAAAAAAAAAACATCAGAAGGGTGTCGAAAAATGCACTTTGCAAACTACCCATTTCTGGGAATCTGGACACTAGATATGAGGTAGATCAGCATGGGTTACATAATGATGAAACTTCTGGATCATTCATTCTGGCTATGGGACAATTTTAACAGAATGTGTGACCATATCTAGGAGGTGGAAGAATCCAAATTTTGAATGAGATTTATCATGCTGAATCCTTATTATTAGTGGAAATAGTCACCCAAAACATTTAGATAAGTGGTCACCCTGGGATTAAGCTGTATTATTCTTATAACACAGAGGCTATTAAGTCATGCCTCTCAACCTCAGAGCATTAAAAATAATAGCACTGGCCTTTAAAAATCACAGAGGGTCAGAAAGAGGAGCACATTAATATACAAGTTCCTTCTATTGTGAAAGATTGCAGACTCTACATAGTTAGTGATCTTTGTATAGGCTTAGTTTATATATTTTATAAGCTATATACCCACAGACAAGACTGACTCTATGAGGAATATCAGTAAATATTAAAGGGGCAAGGCTAAATTGGAGGGTCAAAATCATAGTGTTTTTGCGCAAACCATAGCAGTTGGAGGTATGAGGTAAGCTCTCTTTTAAAATGTATAACAGGGGTATAATTAAGGGTCTTGAGGGTTTGCTATGCCATATATTTATCAGTGTTGTTCGCACACCTGATTCCCATTTGTTTTGTTAATATAGATATGTAATGACTTGTATCGTTGTAATTTGCTTTTTGTTGGGAAGATATGCTGGGGATGCAATGTAGGCCCATGAAATTGATTAAAAATGATGAGGTGTTGGAGCTCTTTTTACACTGATGTAATGCAGTAATATACTTTTGCCTTGACTTTTTGTTAATGTTTGATGAGTTTCTCTTGACAGGTCATAGGTTCACAGATGTATTCTAGGGTCTATATTATCTAAATGAAGAGGCATTACAGTGAATGTCTCTTCATCGACCCCTAAAGAGCGAACCGCCAATTAAGCAAATGGCCAAATCAGAGCTTTTTCCCTAGAAAAAAAAAATCACTGATCTGGCCAGCAATGAAACATCACTAACACCACCTATTTGCCCCCCACACCCTCCCTAACTAAATATACCAACTCTGAGATCACACTACAGTAGGGAAAGGGCAAATTCATGCTGATGGCCAAGCGATTTTTTTCCCTAGGAAAGAAATCGCTAATTTGACTATTCATGTAACTGCCGCTTTGCTCTTTAAGGGTCGATGAAGAGGGATTCACTGTAATGCCTCTTTGATTAGATAATATAGACCCGTATTCTAGGCTAACGACCACTGGGGACTTTATAAGCCTTGCCATGCAACACAAATAAATCCCATGATTTATTGTGCCTTAGAAGTTGTTTTGTGGGGTATATGTTAGTTAGGGCATGATTTAATGGCTACCTCTGTCCATCCGAGGCATAGGTGTCACAGGCAGGTGCGAATTTCTGATCTCTCATTCACTGGTCCATGTTATGCTTTAATAGGGTTAGGGAAGGGCTCTGCTTATAGGTTCATAGGTGATTTCTGTGGGGGTTCTTAAGCCTAGCTATGCTTCCCAAAGGTGAGAATCAAACCCTGAACCTTGTGTCTTTGAGGTAAACACCTTAGTTACCACCACATGGTATCTGTGAGGTAAACATCTTAACAATTAAACCACCCCCAGTTAGATTTGAGGTTTGGTATCAATTTACACCAGACATACAACTGTTTTATAGCACTAGGGAAGGCTGCGGTGGTGCAGCGATTAGCATTGCTGCCTCACAGCAAAAGGTTCTCTGGTTTGATTCTTGGCTGGGGTGCCTTCTATGCAGAGTCTGCATGCCCTCCCTGTGGTTGTGTGGGTTTCTTCCAGGTGCTCTGGTTTCCTCCCACATCCCAAAGCCATGCTGTAGGTGGATTGGACACTCTCAATTGGCCCTGGGTGTGTGTGTGTGTGTGTGTGTGTGTGTGTGTGTGTGTGTGTGTGTGTGTGTGTGTGTGTGTATGTGTGTGTGTGTGCGCGCGTGCACACATTCTGATGAAGGCTGGGCACCAGGCTGGCAACTCGGCACCATAAAACTCCATTGCCAATCTGTGGACTGTTGTTCTGCTGTGGCGACTCCTAACTGGGATAGGTCGAAAGGAGATGATGAGGAACTGTATTATTGTGAGAGCAGATTTTGGGCTAAGCCATGAGTATTAGCAAAGGTAACTTCAAAGAAGGGCATTTAGGATAACACTTGGCTGGCCATCGACACAAAAGTTAAACTGACGGACTTTTTGAATTGTATGGATTATGTGCAATTATCTTGTTTAATAAAAAAAAATTCAATAATGTGCACTTAAAAAGTGACCACATCTTTTTCAGTGCTTTATGCCAGTCAGCTCAAATATAACAAAAAATATATCCAGAGCTCTGCTGATGACATCATTGTAAAATGTCACCATGGATTCTGTAACCTCCAAACCCTAGGAAGATCTGATAGATGTAGACGTATCAATACAGATTCATAAATAAGCTCTTTGAACCCATTCCCTTCAGAAGAGGTTCGGAAGTTTGCAAACCGTAACTTCCAATGGGCGTAGCACCCCTTTTTTGAAAAAATCAAGTAATTTCAAACAATTTTTCATATCACTGGAACTATAGGGGTTACTAAAGAAGTGTAAATAGCAAACTCTTCAGGAGAAACTATTTTTATGGTGTATTCTTTAAACTCTAGGAGTTAAATAAGTCACAATAAACACAGTAACTATTATGTTTGTAATATTTTGTAAACGACTTGTAATATTTCAACAACTATTGAAGTTACACGCATACTGTCAGTAACATTTTGTTCATCCAGCTGAGAACTTTTGTATGAGGCTAAGCAATTCTCTCTGTGTCACTTGGATGTTGAAATATTTAAAGAAATATGACATTTATAACAATATAAATAAATATTATGTAAATAATTAATATCTCTTTACTTACACTAGACAGAGACCATGTATTGTCCATCATGTAACCTTTGTAATGAAATCTTTCAATAACTCATATGCAGCATGGTTTTGTAATCGTTAATGTAAATATTAGACACCTACATGCATCAGTAGAATGTAACTACAGAAATGTCAGGAGCTGTCATTAAGCCATAATTGGTTAAAGGATATAACCCAGCCATACATCAATGAAGAAAAATATAAATTTCATGCAAAACTACATATCCCCTACCTAGGTGATTGTGGAGCAAAATAATGCTATAACCAAAGACTTTGGCATTATAAATTAATAAAGCATGGATAATGTCAAACTACTAGGCTGGTGACATTCGGTCCCGATGAAAGGCAATCATCATTCTCCTGTTTCCAAGCCTAGAGCAAGGAAATTTCTGAAGACCTAGCTGAAAAGACCTGATTAAAGCCAGGTAATTTTTTTTTAAAGGAAACACATGTTCAGATCCTCAATGGATAAAAACAAAGTTTTACCATAACATCAGACCTGGGCATTTTATATTATCACCCTTGTTTGGGTAGTATGTTTGATTTCTGAATCCAAAAAGGATCTTTTGGCATCTTACAAAAGAGCGTGTCACTCACTATGTTTTCTTCTCCTTTCCTTTTCCTTCCCCGCATTAATCACCTTCCAGGAAAGAGTTCCATGCCACCATTGCCCATGCTTCCGATACTCAAAGACACAACATCATTCAAAATACGCCTGGGTGGGAGCGCAATGAGGAGAGTTAGAAATATGCAATTCCCTCATTCTGGACAGGAAGTGACACCAAAACAACAAAACTGTTCTGCTGTTATTATTTAGAACTAAAGGTGAAATTTCAGAGAAAATGGCATTCAAGCACTAGGAAGATGGTTGAGCAGGAACCAAGATAAAAGAACTCTAACCTCTGTTTACAGAAACAAACATAGGATGTTATGAAATAAATAATATATATGCATTTCAGTATCCCTCTGCATCATTCAGTTAAATACTGTTTGATTATCTCCATCAAATAATAATCTTCTTAAATAATGACTGACAAATTGAGAGTGCAGATGGCATAATAAATCAGAGAATTTGTATATCTACAAAATTAAATGCTATTCCTATTACCAGTATGAAATCAGATTTTCAGCAACTTTAAATGTTCTTCATCAGGTGCCTTCTGTTATTATCACTAGAAGACACCACTTAAAATGCACATTCATTTAAACAATACCACCATTGTCTTTGTTTTGTTTTACATGCCAGATAATTCTTACCCTGTTTACGGCATCTACTGTACGATGTTGTAGAAATTGTTGTAGACTTTTTACTGCACATGAAAGGTTTTTGGATTCTTCTAATGGTGAATAATCTTAAAATAAGACAAAAATAGAATAAAACAAAACTATATAACTGCATATCCAAAGGTGATATTTGCTTTGTTAACAAAACGATGGTCTCAGTGCCTATCAAAATATACCAGTAAACCAAAAAAAGGCACAGAGAACTCGGCTACAGGACAAAACTTCACTTTAATCCAACGAAACACAAATAATAACAATGTGTAACCAGTTCCTCTTACGTTTTCAACTACTTCATCAGATAAAATTGACCTCATTACACAATTAAATATATAACCTGTCACTGTTTGAATGAACCAATGAGAAAACAACATTAATTAAAAATGTAAAAGTGTATATGTGAAATAGTCAATCATGAAAGACATAAAACACTGTGTTGAAATGCATAAAATGACATAAAAAATGTGTAATAAATAAATATGTGCATATAAAGACCTAAAATATATATACATACTCCAATATATAATAAAACCTTAGTTAAAATTCAAAATCATTGATGTGTACCGATAAAAAATGATGAATAAAACTACACTACCACCACCTGCTGGAAAAAACATATACTACACTTAAATTCGCACTTTGCATGTAAAATTCAAAATACATGGCCCTTAAGAATGACATTACATAAATAGATGCCTAATAAAAGTTGTGTGTAAAATTAATATATATAAAATTA
The DNA here is from genome assembly GCF_019279795.1 of Protopterus annectens. Classification (NCBI taxonomy): domain Eukaryota; kingdom Metazoa; phylum Chordata; order Ceratodontiformes; family Protopteridae; genus Protopterus; species Protopterus annectens. The sequence continues at coordinate 129,731,744 of NC_056747.1, read as the reverse complement.
ATATATAAACTTGAATAAAAATTGTATGAAGTTAAACCATATCATAGTTTAGCAGACCTTAATTTCAAAACAGGTTTTATAGTTAAAAACTCATTAAGACCTGGAGGGGTACTGGCATCTAAAACAATTTGCCAGTATAACTCCCTGTATTCCAGGTGGGTCTCCCATGGACCTCCCCTGGGATCAAGAGGGACGACTTCAATTACAAAAAACTTGAATTCAGCATTTTCACAATTTTCATGATATGCATTATTGTCCTTTCTTTTTCTGACGTCATAACCATGCTCATACATTCTCTGCCTCAATCTCCTTTTGGTTTTACCAACGTAGAATGAATCACACATTCCACATAAAGCAATATATATCACCCCGGTGGTGTTGCAGTTAGCAAAGCCTTTGGTAGTAAGGTGTTTACCCCTACATTTAAAAAAATGCCATCACCTTCTTTAATGTTGGAACACTGTGGACAATTGCCACATTTATGGGTCCTTTTTTTGGTACAAAAGAAAATTCCACTATTGGCCCCTTCCAAAATGTTCTTAATGTTTCTTCCCTTTCTGTATACACATTTGAAAGGTTTTTCAAATATGTTGTTCAGGTCTGACAGACTGGCAAATGTTTTCCATTCTTTAGTAACAATCCTCCTTTCACCATCAAAGGTGGTAACCATGGCAGATTGGTACACTTTGTTTTGGGCTGAAACATCTACTGAATTCTCCTGTTGATTTAACAGTTCAAAAATGGTTGAAGTTTTTCCTAAAATTAGGGCAAATCTATCATTTCTACCCTCCATTACCTTAGTGGTCACAGATGCTAACAGGTCAACAGGATAACATCTTGCTTTGAACATGTCAATAATAAAATTACATTCAGTTCTAAAATCATCATCTTCAGAAGTCATCCTACTAGCTCGCACCAACTGGCCTTTAATAATTGCCCTTTTCTGATAGGGAGGGTGGGCGCTAGTATAATGCAAATAGGCAGTGGAGAATGTCTAAAAATTTTAGATTTAAAATCATTGCCATGTCTCTGAATATTAACATCAAGAAAACATAGGTCACGCTCATCAATTTTGTAGGTAAACCTTAAAAAATTCAGTGTTGGAAATATAATCAAAAAATTCAACAAATTTGTCAACAGAACTGTTCCAAAAAAGGCACACATCATCATTCAAACACCCATAGAAATTCCAATAAAATTTAAAATCAGAATTAAAAACAAATCTTTCTTCCCAGTACAATAAAATAATATTAGCATAAGTGGGTACACATTGCGCACCCATAGCAACACCTTTTAATTGTCTAAAATACTCCCCCTGGAAGAAGATAAAATTGTTATTTAAAACTAAATCCATTAAAATCAAGCATGAACGAAACACCTTAAAAGGAATGTTGGGCTTGTTTTCTAAAAATTCTTCAAACCATGTCAAGCCTCTGTCATGTGGAATACATGTAAATAAATCCACTACATCATTGTAATAAAACATAACGTATTTCCCTGGTTTGAGTTATGAATATGTCTCAAAAAATCCCAGGAATCCTTCAACACATTACAATGGTCCATTACTAGCTTTTTAAGATACACATCAATATATTTAGCTAAGGGGGCCATAATAGAACCTTGAGCAGAGACGATAGGCCTAAGTGGAGGGTCCACGATGTTTTTGTGGACATTGGGTATACCAAAAATTGAAGGAACTTTTGGTTTCGAAGCATGTAAAAAATTGAAAGTGTCTAAATCAATAAGCCCCTCCATCAAAAAATCATTTAAACATAGGGCTAGTTTTTTGTAAGCAATATGAATCTCATTCAAAGAGACTCTCTCATAGGTAACTTCATCATTTAGTAATTCAAACATCTTTGCTTCATAATTAATTTGATCCATAAAAACTGCCCCACCCCCTTTATCAGCCTTCATAATTCTTAGGTTTTTATCTTCCTTAGAAACTCTTAAAATATCCATTTCTTCTTTAGAAAGGTTAGAAGTAACCTTGTTATTCCTAAGCTGGCTTCTAAGTTCTTTCTCAACCACAGCTTCAAAATTTTTAAGTTGAGGGTGCAAGGGAGGGTTAAAGGTGCTCTTTTTAGACAAATCCAGTACGCTCTTTCTATTATCATCATTAAAAAACACTTCCAAATTCTTCTGCCTAATAAATAGTTCTAAATCTATGAGTAAATTCACTATGTTAGCCTTAACCCTGGGAATGAAAGCAAAACCTTTTGTAAATAAACTAAAATGTCCTTTGGAAATAAAAGTAGATACATAATTAAATATTTAAAACCTTTGTAACAAGATATACAGTTGTTAACTGTAATATCTTCAGAAGGGACTATTTCCAAAATGTTTTCTGACCTCTGGTTCTATGGGCATATCTGTAGTCCACCGGATCCTTATTCTTGAGTCTTTCCGATCTCCTCGGAGAAGGAAACTCTAAAGGGTCATGTATATCATAACTCAGAATAATTTTCATTGAATAATAAATTTTCTTGTCCATTGTCCCTGTCACCCCTATAAAAATGGGGTCTAAAGGATGTGTTGCCCCCTACACATTTAGGTTTAGGGTAGTATGTGTTGCTATTGTACTCCTTAATGTCCCTTTCTATCTTTCTAAATTTTCTTTCATGAACTTTAATACATTTTACTTCAACATTTTTAAGCATATCATATTTGACCTTTTCACATTCAATGCCAAACATCAAATCAGAAACAATTTTGTTGTTAATAGTTTCTATCTGGGAAAACATTTTGCCCATTTCCAGTTCATTGTTTCTTATAATAGCCTTCATGATTTCCATGCCATATTTGTCAAACGCCTTGATTAAATCTTTGTGGAAATCTGACCCTTCAACCACATTGTTAGGGTATTTGCACACCCATAGACCTTTCGGAATAATATTTAGTTGTAAACAATGTTTTAAATAGACACTGTCCAATTCCCAGGCTTTAAATTTAAAAAGTATATTGTCCAGGTTAGATATTAAAGTGGAATAATGTCTACTAAAGTTACCAGGTTGGGGTCTAGGTGACTGTTTAAAATCTAATTTGAGGTCAAGAATGTCTTTAAATTGATTAAAAGTACTTGTTTTATTTAAATGCGAGACACCAGCTGTTGCTCCACCAAATCCACTGTTTCCATTCACTGGCATCGTTTTAGAAACTCGAGTAACATTTGTAAATGAAGAAACACTAGGTAATCCATCCCCACTATCCGATCGAGCCTGGCTACTCTGCCCATGCGTAGAGTCAACTGCATGTGCGGTTCCTTCATTCGAAGCTAAACCTAAAAGCCCCTCTTGGTTGCAGGGAATGGAAAAAATCAGTGTTTGCGTCAAGGGCGTCAGTAAGCCCATCAACTGTGATATCTGTCCAATAATTTACGTAGCTCACCAAGCTTGTTTCTTTTGGATGTTTCAGGTGAAGAAATGTCCAAAAGAGCCAGAGATTTCATGACCAAAAGTAAAAAACTTGTAAACCAAATGATGGTCTCAGTGCCTATCAAAATATACCAGTAAACCAAAAAAAGGCACAGAGAACTCGGCTACAGGACAAAACTTCACTTTATTCCAACGAAACACAAATAATAACGGTGTGTAGCCAGTTCCTCTTACGTTTTTGTCAACAACTACTTCATCAGACAAAATTGACCTCATTACACAATTAAATATACAACCTGTCACTGTTTGAATGAACCAATGAGAAAAGAACATTAATAAAAAATGTAAAAGTGTATATGTGAAATAGTCAATCGTGAAACATAAAACACCGTGTTGAAATGCATAAAAGGAAATAAAAAATGTGTAATATTACACATTTTTTATCACTGTCAATCATTAACCATATGCCCATGGTCCCCTCATGCTTTATCTGATACATTAGCATACTCATCACTGTCAGTCATTAACCATATGCCTATGATGCCCTCATGCTTTGTTATCTGATACATTAGCATACGCATCACTGTCAATCATTAACCATATGCTCATGATCACATCATGCTTTATCTGATACATTAGCATACCCATCACTGTCAATCATTAACCATATGCCCATGATCCCATCATGCTTTGTTATCTGCTACATTAGCATACCCATCACTGTCAATCATTAACCATATGCCCATGATCCCATCATGCTTTCTTATCCGATACATTTGCATACCTATCACTGTCAATCATTAACCATATGCACATGATCCCATCATGCATTGTTATCTGATACATTAGCATACCCATCATTGTCAATCATTAACGATAAGCCCATGATCCCATCATGCATTGTTAAAAGATACATTAGCATACCCATCACTGTCAATCGTTAACGATAAGCCCATGATCCCATCATACATTGTTAAAAGATACATTAGCATGCCCATCACTGTTAATCATTAACCATATGCCCATGATCCCATCATGCTTTATCTGATACATTAGCATACCCATCACTGTCAATCATTAACCATATGCCCATGATTCCATCATGTTTTATCTGATACATTAGCATACCCATCACTGTCAATCATTAACCATATGCCCATGATCCCATCATGCTTTGTTATACGATACATTAGCATACCCATCACTGTCAATCATTAACGATATGCCCATGATCCCATCATGCATTGTTATCCAATACATCAGCATACCCATCACTGTCAATCATTAACCATATGCCCATCATCCCATCATGCTTTATATGATACATTAGCATACCCATCATTGTCAATCATTAACCATATGCCCATGATCACATCATGCTTTATATGATACATTAGCATACCAATCACTGTCAGTCATTAAACATATGCCCATGATACCATCATGCTTTATCAGACACATTAGCATACCCATCACTGTCAATCATTAACCATATGCCCATGATTCCCTCATGCTTTATCTGATACATTAGCATACCCATCACTGTCAATCATTAACCATATGCCCATGATCGCATTATGCATTTATATCTGATACATTAGCATATCCATCACTGTCAATCATAAACCATATGCCCATGATCCCATCATGCTTAGTTATCGGATACATTAGCATACCCATCACTGTCAGTCATTAATCATATGCCCATGATCCCATCATGCTTTGTTATCGGATACATTACCATACCCATCACTGTCAATTTCTAACCATATGCTCATGATCCTTTCATGCTTTGTTATCTGATACATTAGCATATCCGTCACTGTCAATCATTAACCATATGCCCATGATCCCCTAATGCTTTGTTATCTGATACATTAGCATACACATCACTGTCAATCATTAACCATATGCCCTTGATCCCATCAGGTTAAGTTATCGGATACATTAGCATACCCATCACTGTCAATCATTAACCATATGGCCATGATCACATCACGCTTTATCTGATACATTAGCATACCCATCACTGTCAATCATTAACCATATGCCCATGATCCCATCATGCTTAGTTATCGGATACATTATAGCATACCCATCACTGTCAGTCATTAATCATATGCCCATGATCCCATCATGCTTTTTATCGGATACATTAGCATACTCATCACTGCCAGTCATTAACCATATGCCCATGATCCCCTCAGGATTTGTTATCTGATACATTAGCATACACATCCCTATCAATCATTAACCATATACGCATGATCCCATCATGCTTTATCTGATACATTAGCATACCCATCACTGTCAATCATTAACCATATGCCCATGATCCCATCATGCTTTATCTACTACATTAGCATACCCATCACTGTCAATCATTAACCATATACCCATGATCACATCATGCTTTATCTGATACATTAGCATACCCATCACTGTCAATCATTAACCATATGCCCATGATCACATCATGCTTTATCTGATACATTAGCATACCCATCACTGTCAATCATTAACCATATGTCCATGTTCCCATCGTGCTTTATCTGATACATTAGCATACCCATCACTGTCAATCATTAACCATATGCCCATGATCCCCTTATGCTTTGTTATCTGATACATTAGCATACCCATCACTGCCAATCATTAACCATATGCCCGTGATTCCATCATGCCTGATATCACTGTCCAACAAGGTGTATTTTATTGCCACAATAAAAAGAAAATAAGCAGATTTATAAGTTTTGAAAACTCCAAACAGTGACACTATAAACCTTTGCCAGCACTTTTCATAATTTATTGGTTATTATTTTCTATATTATTGACTCACTTTTCAGCAAAGAATGAGACAGCCAAGCCCATGTCATGGAACAGGTGATCAGTGAAACTTTTTCTATAATGTCTGAAGTTTTGTAGCCTGGAAGTTAATTACATTAGTTTAGAGGGTGTAATGTTGAAGCCCCTGCATCATGGGATGTAAGGGGGCTCGACCCTCACTAAATTAAATTTTGTACATCACCTATTTGACTATCAGGGTTCAGTTATTCCATATTTTGAAAGCGAGTTCAATTCATAAACCATTTCAATTTGGTTAAAAGTAGGTCTTCGTAACCATTTGCTGTCAGTTGTATTGGCAGTCCTGGAGCTCTGCACTCAAAGAAACACAACTGATATTCATTTTGCACAACTCATTTCACAGAAAATGATGCTTTTGCAAATTATTAAACAAATGATAAATGTTAATATTTATATTGTTTTGAAAGAGACAACTTAAAAGGCTGACAGTAACCATATGTGTCTAATTTCACTTGTAATTCAACTTTCTTTGCTGATAAGATACATATTTTTATTAATTGAAATGAACACTTTATGAGTTTTGTAGCATAAAACTAGTCTACATCAGCTTGAGCAATATTAAATACAGATGGCAGGTATAAAATTGCTAACAAGACTGTACAGACATCTTGCTGTGAGAGTTGGAGGACTAATGCCCAGATGTAAAAAGCATTTTCCTAGACTGCGAACCCTCAGCTTAATAGTCCATAATGCCTACCCCTTCTAGAAATCTTCAGTTCTCTCCCACAGTGAATGGGGTTATCTCTTGTAAATAGCTGTACATTGCTAGCTTAGTTTATTAAGGTTTTCTCTTCCATTTTTTATTAAAGTTGATGTTTTAGCTCATGATCAGTTTTTTCTTCTCTTGGAGAACTAGGTATTTTGGGTTCTAGTCTCTTATCTTGAGCAATCAGCTCACTACAGCTTTCTCTGTAAAATAAAACAAACTCCATCTAAAGGCTGACACCTCAAGTGTGTAACCTGCATAAGGTAATCTCATAACATCAAGAAGTGTAACATCTGTGGGGGTTTATATAATGTTACTAAGACTGTAACTGTGAGTTCCAGTAAAAAAGTATTGAGTGGCCAAATGGATCATGCACCTAGAATCAGAGCCTCAGTCTTAACTGTCCGTGTCTTCTCCTTTCCTTGGGGACTTCAAAATATCAAAGGCACTCTAAGGAAAAGGGCAAATGCTTTTGAAACTCCAGAGAGGCAAGATCCACACATGTTCTTGCATTATATTGCTATATTGATGTCAACCACGCAGAAACAGGCATTGAAATCTGATATGTTCCACATCTACCTAGCTTGTTTGTCACCCCCCACTCCCAACCAACTGAAACCTGCAGAGGTCCTAGATATGAACATAGTATCCAGATGTCCTCAGACAACATGACTTAATTTTTCTCTGCAAATGGACTCTCCTCTGTTGGAACACCCCATGCATTTGCACCATCCTTACACTTCCATTCCAAATTACGGCAACCGGGCAATGTCTACTTCTCTACTATCTGACACTAGTTATAATTGTATGGTGATATTCATTAGAAGGCTGCTCTTCCAGGATTTCTGATATCACACTTTATGTCTGTCCCAACCAACACTGGTCCTAACCCATCCAAATGTCATCACTGCCTCTGATGTCCAGCACTGCAAAACAACTCCAATAAAGCTAACCACACTCAGGTGCCACTTTACCTGCCACATGGTATAAACCTCTCCCGGACCAAATGTAGTGAATTCTGTGAATCTGATACTGGGCACCTCAGTGTCAGAATGGCAAGCGCTAATGTTACCACTCCTTGTCCTAACAATTTAATATAGCCATCCTTACTTCTAGCTGTTGGAAGCCCCCTTTTTCCTTTGCCTTACAATTCTAATAAGAAATGCTTTACTCTCTTTCAGATAACTAGAATTTCTATTTATGTTTTATGTATTTTATTCTATTTTATTTTACGTTTGTTTACCGGGAAAGTCCACTGGGTGTGAACCCATTTTCAGAGGAACCCTAGAGTGAAAAGCTCCAACATATAAAACAGACAAAAAAATGTACATGACAACATTTTACAAGACAAGTTGGTCTATAGGTAGTTAAAGTCATATAACAATATTTAAAGGAGGAAAAGTAAAACCTTTTTCAGTGTATAGAAGCGTAGAGGCAACTTAGGTGTGGCAATTTGAGTAGGATACAGTAGACATAATAGAAGGAAGGCCTCCTCCAGCTGTTCAAGGGGAGACTATTATTCTTTCAGAGGATGAAAATATGGAAGTTTTAAATGAGGAGCCTGTTGAAGCCCCTGCTGATGAGGTTAATAAAGTAAATGTTGAGGATAAAACTTCTGTCTCTCACCACCGGGAGCCATCTCAGATAGGCCATCCAGGAGGTAGTAGGAGACAGAAGTCATTACCTAGAAAAAGAACACTTCACCAAGATGTTGACAATGGTTAATTTCATATTAGCCTTTTGTAATATTAACCTTATTTTATCTTACACTAAGAGACTGCTGGTTGCTGAATGTGCAAGGTCCTTATCAGCAGATATTTTTTGCCTCTTGGATATAGGTACTTTGCAGAGGAGTGTAGACAGTGGGGCTCGTTATGGGGAGATGGTATTTGCTGGTCTAATGGTGGAAAGATTTTAAAATAAAGTTAATGCGTAGGTATAAGGAGCTTGATAGCACTTGATGTAAGGCTTTGAAATCTGCTACAGAACTTGCATATAAGGAATATCAGAATGTGGCAAGGACAAATTTAGATTTAGCTCTAGTGCATCTCAAGGTTAATTTATTTAATCTTGCTCATTCCTTAAATGTTCTGGGAGGGAATTTTTGCCATATCTGCAAAAAGAAACTTCAGCGTTCCACTCACAGTCATTATTTACATTCCCCTGAAGGTAATTTAGTTAATGATAAAGAAGGTATTTTGAGACTTGTTCACTTGCATCTTTTGGGTTTGTATGGTGGTAAGCCCAATAGTAGTGTTTGTTGGTGTCTTCCTCCTATCTCTACTACATATCAAACTCTATTGGATGCTCCCATCTCTATAGATGAAGTCAAATTTGCAATAAGAGTCCTTGGGAAGAGACAGTCTGTACCCAGGATAGATGGTATTCCTTATTACTTGAATGCAAGATTTGAGGAGGAATCTGTTCCTCCTCAAATTTTAAAATGACTGTTAAAAAAGTAGGATTCTGAATTCAAAAAGAAAACCATTCATTATAAAGTGAGATCAACCCCCCCCCCAAAAAATGGTATTCCTTATTACCTGTATGCAAGATTTCTTTGGAAGAAGGGTGATCGTGCTTTATTGGAGAACTGGTGCCCAATAGCTTTATGTAATGCGGTTTATAAGATTTTTACTAAGATCTTGCAATTAAGGTTACAGAGCAAGCTTTCAGACATAGTGGATCTGGGGGTTTTTGGGATCCCAGGAAAACCCATAGGGGACTTGCTTATGTTTATTAAAATAGTTTTTTCTTCTGTTGATGTTGGGTCTTCTCGGGGTGTGTTATCGTGTAATCTACGTCAAGCTTTTGTTAACATTTCCCATGGTATGTTATTGGATATTTTTAGTGCATACGGTTTTGGTCGTCTTTTTCTTGGCTGTATTTCTTCTATTCTAAATGGTTCTTCTTTGTTTCCTATAGTTAATGGTTGGATTGGGAAAAAGGTGAGTATAAAGAATGGAATCAGACAAGGGTGTCCTTTGAGCAGCTTTCTTTTGGCACTGGTCTCTGCTCAACAGTGGCACAGGAAAATAACTTTATTGGGTGACATAAGCCAGGGAACCTTGTTGGCTAGGTTTACGTAGGCCCTTGGGCCGATAGCTTAGTACCTACCTATGAACCTATGGTTGTAGGGGCTGTCCTTTTTCAGTTTCATCATAATATGGGTTTAGGTCCTTTTTTTTTCTCTTTGTTATGTTGTTCCTGTACTCAGAGTGATTTCTTATGCGGATGACGTAACCTTTTTTGTGGAATCGACTTCTGTTTTACGGTCTCACTTTTATTCTTTCTTTTTACCTTTATTAGTTGCTGTGGGTTGGACTTTGAATTTTGGTAAGTCTTTTTATTTTACTTATGATATTTCTTTGGGTGATTCCTTTTTGGGGTTTCCTGTTTTATGCACTGGTATTAAAATTTTGGGAGTGCCTTTCAGTTCTAACACTTGTCACACAAATGTGTCATCAGTTGGTTCAGGAAGCTTTAAGGCTTTTGAATTTTTAGTCAACTTTCATCTTTCCTTTAAGAAAATAGTGTATTTATTGGGAAATATTTTTCTTGTTAAATTGGTTTATGTTTTCTCTGTTTATTTTTTTCCTTTATCATAGGGTTCTGGACTTTTAAAGGATTATTTTAGGTTTTTTTGGAAGGCTGCTTTGAATCCTGTAAGACGAGGAATAGTTTATGCCTCTTTTGTTCAAGGGGGATGTGATTTAAAACATCCAGTTCTTTTCTTAAACTTACTATTTATCTATAAAGTGTTTATTCATTTACAGTCCTCTCCTGGTACTCTTCTAGGAAATTTACTTAGGGCTGGTTCCCCAGGGTTCTGGGAGGTGTGTTTGCTTAGAAAACGTCCACATATGCTCCTTTCTTCGGAGATGAGGGATGTCAGGTTAATAGTAGGAAGGTACATACTTCATATCTTTGCAGTCACTTTATCTCAGAAGTCTTGGTATGCTCAACTCATGTTACAGTTTCATGTTAAGAATGGTTTTGAGGGTCTTTCTCTGTACCAGTTGCATGGGTTATCTCACAGGAGGTCTTTTTTGGCGATTGTTCCACAATGGAACAATCTGTAAGTTGAGAATTTCTCTCTTTGTAACAGGATGTACGGAAAATAGGACAGCTTATATAATGGTAACAAATTAAAAACAGTAAAAAGTAGTACTACAGAAAAGCCACTAGAAGCTGCTTAGATGTAGGGAGAGTCAAGGAGAGACAGGTACAAGACAGGTAGAGATCTGAAGATAAGTGCTGGGTGTGTTAACTTCTGCTGGTGTGTTAGTTATTGGGAAGATCATTATAGAATGGTTTGATTAGAAAGTGAAAGGTATTTGCTGGTGAAAAGTGGGGGAGTTTCAGCTAAAGAGTAAGCTGAAAGGGGTGGGCATATGTGCTGCAGGTACTAGGATATAATGCATAAAGTTTCTTTAATGTATATATATGAATCCAAAAAAATAATAAAACATATGTCTACAGCTAGTTCACTCTGGCTTTATTATTCTGAATACATTAAAATGACCTGTACAAAAAAGGGTCACATTGCATTCAAAAGCTAGTGAGCTGAGATAATTGTATGTCCTTAAGGGTAATTTGCATATCTCACATGATGCTCTCATCCAGGAAGATACGTAACTGTGTTTTTTTCAGATGGCACCCTGCTTTGCTATATGAGCTGAATTTGCTAAGCTGGCAGAAGTGCTTAACTTGAAAACGTAATGGCCACTGGTTCAACTCGCTTAGGTCATGAGCTGCTTCTTGCAATCCATGGTTTGATTTTCTCATCCTCTGTTTGCCTACTGTGTGACTTTGAACAAGTCAGTTAACTAGACACTGCTCTCTGGAAATTGGTTTAGGCTATTAAAGTCCAACAGGACTACATGTTTACTACCTATCAATGAATGTGAAGAAGAAGAACATCAAAAGAAGGGCTATGTGAATCAACCTTTGTTTACCAATACTAACTTACAAGTAATGTTCATACATTTCTAAGATCGGAGGTGGTTATTATATTTTGTATAAATCTGCTATTCTATGCATTTGCATTTTGCCATATTCATCTGTCAATCACTATATATATTCTACAATATTCATATACAGAGAATGTATGATTTTTAAGATAACCCTTTATACATTTTATTGTAACAAGCTTGCTTTTGTCTCTATGCCTTATTATGCTTTGTGTTGTTGAATTGACTTTGTTTCTTTCATTTATTGTTTCCTTTTGGTTTTGTATCTCAGTCTCACCTGTAAATGGATTATGTCCATTTGGAATTTCTCAGTTAACAAATGTTTTCCTTTTGGTTTTGTATCTCAGTCTCACCTGTAAATGGATTATGTCCATTTGGAATTTCTCAGTTAACAAATGTTTTCCTTTTGGTTTTGTATCTCAGTCTCACCTGTAAATGGATTATGTCCATTTGGAATTTCTCAGTTAACAAATGTTTTCCTTTTGGTTTTGTATCTCAGTCTCACCTGTAAATGGATTATGTCCATTTGGAATTTCTCAGTTAACAAATGTTTTCCTTTTGGTTTTGTATCTCAGTCTCACCTGTAAATGGATTATGTCCATTTGGAATTTCTCAGTTAACAAATGTCAATACATAAATATGTCTACCGTGAGTATTGATTAGTTAAGAGGAAAACAAATGAAATGAGTGAGAGTGATGCATTTAACCGTCGACACTACAAATCAGATAAATTAAGAAATTGATTTTTTTTATTTTTATTTTTCTGTGAGCTCAAAACTGAATATAATCAGGAAAGACCATGTAAGGGAAGGAACAAACTCTTCATATGGTGAGCAAAAGGAGTTGCCACCCATGAAAAATCTTACTTATTATTTTGGCATCAGCACTTTGTAATGGCAGCACACCATGTCCTGAATATTTCACATTTAATCGTATTTGTTATCCAGACACAAGTGAAAACTGTCAAGAAGAAAGTTTAGGAATCATACTAAAAAGCTTTATTTTGATGGAAACTTTGTAGATATTCGTTATCATGGGCATAGCTGGATATATCCCATGCACAACACAGTATGCAATTTTAAAAAGAAGTGATTTACATTTTGTAAAGAGATGTTCTAGAACATTTTTCAAACAGGCACGTGTCATAGTTTATGATTTTATATTTTTAAATATCTGGTTAGCTAAATGTGTTCTTGTTTGAGCCTGTATTTTCTGAAGTATATATTAATTTTTGTAGTATATATATATATATATATATATATATATATATATATATATATGTATGTATATATATATATATATATATATATATATATATATATATATATATATATATATATTTTTTTTTTTTGGGGGGGGTGGGGGGTGGGGCTACATTCTGGAAGTTAGCCTACAGTCATCAACACTTGAGTTGCCAAAGACACTGTTTTTGCATTCGTTGCTCGTGTGAAGTGCACTGAATTATTTTGTGCCAGAAGCTTTTGACATGCCAAACCCAAAAGGTTTGCCATCATTGTTTTAGCAGGATAACATGCATAAGAACATCTGAAAGGTGAGAGGAAGTTTGACCTTAAAAGAACCTTCATTGTCTCAGAGCATAGTGATTTCAGATTGCTTAGTGGACTACAGGTCTCCTCTTCTCAATCTCTGTCTGTCTGTCCAGTGTATTTATACATGTTTGAGTATTACGTACAGGCATTTGTTTTTCCAGCTGCTATGGAAGCCCATTACAATCCCATTCTCACCAGCAGCATGGGCTTCAGTAAGCAAATTTACTATTTAGCTGTTTTAAGTTAAGTCTGTTTCCAATGTATGACATCCATTAGAAATCACTATATATGCCAGTGATAAACATGGGTACATGTGGAACGGCAGGATTCAGTCCATAGCCCCGTGTTACTTTTGGCAGACAACAGACACATTAGAATTCATGTTTTTATCTTGAAATTCGTACTGGAAGTACTATAAAGAATTCTGCTAATGGCAACCAATGATCAGCACGTACAGCCTTAACAATGAAAACTAGCATTAAAGTAACAAGCTATAAATGAGCTTCTTGTGTTGAACACACAGACCTGCATTTCAGAACTATAGACACAGTTATGGTAAGTGCCACCCCTGAACGAGTTGCTTAAATTTTGAATGGCTTTTTGGTCAGTACTGAAAACAGGCACCCATGCAAATTAAACTTCAGATGCTTAAGGGAAGATAACCTCTTTGTTTTATTGTTATGCATAGCAATACCCATCTAACTGCTGTTTGTGTGGTTAAATACAGAACTTACAAAATAAACAAACCTGACCACTGAGGCTAGCAGTGCATTAAAATTTGAAACACTCTATTTCATTACATTTACCTTAATGTTAGGCGATGGTAAGCCTGGGAAATCTGCCCTTTTAGGTACATTAACATTATACCTCCCTACTATCCCCTACCTTCACCTTCACCCTTTTTCACCTGCCCATGCCATCTAGAATGCCTCTGTGGATTCCCTGAGCACCATCCGTTCTGGTAGTCTATTTTGTTCCTCAACCTGAATCAAAATGGATATAAGAAACCAAATGAGGACCAAAAAAAAAAACCTCAGATAAAGTGATATTAAAGGGATAGGAGAAGGCAGAGGGGTATCGTTGACAATGATGTAATGCCTTTCAAGTAATATACATCACTGGGAAACCATTTAAACCAATTGAAGCCTTGCAAAAATGAAAACAACAGCTACAGGGACTTAGTTAAACAATAGCCAAAGCTCAGTGCAAGGATATTATTCTTTTCACTGACAATATTTTGCAATTATACTTATAGATCATTCCAGAAAAAAAATGCCTGTAAAGTTCTCATATTATTTTAGTTAACAAATGGTTAAAAAAAAAAATCATTCTGTGTGCCATTACATCATCTGCCCCCAGATTCGTCCTCCTCCTCTAAAAGCTGGAACAGGACAGAATTAACAAATCACAGCAATAAATTGCAACACACTTTCTTTTTATTAACCGAGTACAGCCAAGTGGGCACAAATACTTCTTTCACTTCTTTTCATGGTATTCCAGGGGATTTGTCTGTTTAAAGTCACACAGTAAGCAAATAAAGAATAAATGGACTATATATTTATATATATATAGAGAAAGAGAGAGAGAAAGAGAGAGAGAGAGAAAATCTATGTCTACGCTTTTATAGTAGCACAAGTCTACAAGTAGATCTACTTCAAAACTCCAAAATCTAATCAAGACGCATATTATTGAGTCAGAAAGCTGAAAAAAGAAACTGCCTTCACTATTTTTCTCATGCTGACAATTCTGCAAATACTTCAGATAAGCTACAGCAACGCAACTTGTTGCAGTTCACTTACTATCAGAGACTATCCATGTGCAACTAACAGTGCGTAAAACTGCCTTCCAGTTTATAGCCTGCTACAGACCACCCTCCCAAACCCAGGAACCCCACCCGGCCTTCCTGAGAACAATGGAAAATATGAAGGTCTCTCCAAACACCATTATACTGAGCGACTTCAACTACCCTAACATAGACTGGGAACATTACTCTAGCTCCAACACCCTAGCCCGAACATTCCTAGAATTTATAAACTCAAATGCTATGGAACAACTTGTTGCCACTCCCACAAGAGGGGAAAACATACTGGACCTGATCATCACCAACATGGGGATTCTATGCTCCAGACCAGAAGTGTATCCCTCACTGGTAAGATCAGACCATAAACTAATCTCACTAGATATTCACATCCCGACCCCAGCCCCTGCCCAGAAAACCACAGTGAAAAACTTCTCTAAAGCAAATTTCACACTCCTCAAAACCGAGGTGGAATCCTTCAAAGCCCCCAGGCCTGTGGAAAATACAGCTCAGACTGCAGAATCCTTTATAAATGCATTCTATGAACACCTTCAGGAATGCATGGATCATGCAATCCCAAATAAAACCAAGACCCAGTCCTGCAAAGTTAGGCGTCCTGTCTGGTGGACCCCAGCCATAAACAAACTATACAATAGAAGGAGGAAGCTACTACATGATAGAGCAAAATCCCAAAAAGGGAAGGCATCTCTGATCAGTATTAGCAAAAAACTACGGGCACTCATAAAATCGTCTAAGGCCAGCTTCAAGAGAAAAATTGCACAGGACACTAAAGATAATCACAAGGCTTTCTTTAGTTATGTTAAGAACCTGGGTGGGAATTCCCAGATATGCTCAGAATTAGTCCAAAATGACAAAAAATACACCGAACCCACAGACATTGCCAACATCCTAGCTGACAGGTTCAGCGCAAACTTCTCCCCCCCTTCCCCACCAAAAGGGCAAATATCTATCCCAGCAGAGTGCTGCCCCCCTGACATCTCAGATGCTCAGGTAAGAGCTGCCCTCTCCAAAGCAAAAAACACAGCATCAATGGGACCAGACGGTGTCCAGGGCTGCGTCCTACATGAACTCCAAGAAGAACTAAACCCAAACATAAAACTACTGTTCAATCTCAGCCTTACTACAGGATATGTACCCAAAGAGTGGCGTACAGCAAAAGTGGTCCCTCTCCACAAAGGTGGTGCCTCAACGGTTCCTGGAAACTAACAAGCCTGACTAGCTTGGTCTGCAAAGCTATGGAAAGGATCATCATGGACCTCATAAATAAAGATATTGGGGACCTACAGACACTGGATCCTACCGAGTTCGGCTTTGTTAAGGTCAGATCCTGCCTCTTAAACCTGGCTGATTTCTTTGAAATAGTCACCAAGGCCATTGACGAGGGGAAGGTGGTCCACACAGCCTACCTGGACCTTGCAAAAGCCTTTGATACAATACCTCACTCGGGCATTATAGATAAGCTCACCAGCTTAAATATAAACCCCTATGTCACTAGATGGGTTGCAAACTGGCTCAAGGACAGAACCCACATGGTTAGAATTGCTGGAGCTATGTCAGACTCCAAACCAGTTACAAGTGGCTTTCCACAAGGCTCAGTCCTGAGACCTCTCTTGTTCGGTATATATTTCTCGGAGGTACAGGCTAACACGGAAGGACTGTGGCTGACCAAGTTCGCAGATGACTCCAAACTGGGCGTCATAATTGACTCTCCAGCCGACACAAGCATCCTACAAAAGGGCCTCATAGAAACAGACAACTGGTGCCAGAGCCATGGCCTCAAGCTAAACGCCAAAAAGTGTATAGTCATCCCCTTTGGCAAAAACAAAGTGCCCACAAATTACCACATAGGTGGTAATCCATTAAGTATGGAGGACGTAATTAGGGACCTGGGGACCCAAGTTGATAGCAATCTCTCATTTAACAACCACGTGGCCAAAGTGGTTAGAAAAACATTTTATATAGCCCACCTAATCATGAAGGGATTCACATCTAGATCAGGGGAGGTTATCGTGCCTCTTTACTCATCCCTCATCAGGTCCATAATTGAGTACAATGCCCCTTTTGGGATGTACCTTACCAGACACCTGCAGCAACTGGAAAGACCCCAAAAGTACTTCACCAAGAGGATCAAAGGGCTCAAACAGATGCCATATGCTGCCCGGTTAAAGAAATTCCAGCTCTACTCAGTGGCATACTGCCTGCTCACAGGTGATCTGTGCCTGACATATAAAGCCATGTCAAACCCGGAATTAATGGACATGCTGCACCTCAGAAAATCCAAATCCCATCGAGCTACGCGCTCGAGAGACTTGAACCTCACCACTGAAATAAATAGGACATGCTGGAGGGACAGATTCATAACCCAGAGGCTCCCTTCACTCTGGAATAAAATCCCAGTTCAGGTTAGGCAGAGTTCCTCATTGACTCCCTTCAAGAGGAATCTTGATGAGTGGATGGGAGATCATAGGTTTACCCCGGGTATCACTTCTGTGTCACTGTTAGAGGCACAGTATACTAACCTCGAAAAAGGGCATAGCAAAATTCATTTAAAATGGGCGGCGAAAGCCAAACACACTCTGACTAGGCTTATAAATGCCCTAGGGCAGATAGCGTAGTATGAACCTATGAACCTATACTAAGCTGTTTACATTTTAGCTTCATTGTGTGCAGCAATGTGCCAAGAGTAGTATCTGCAGTTGTTTGTGTGTCTGTATCTATTGGAGAAGAATATTCATAATTACTAAGTATGTAGTCCAAGAGACCATTAAGAAGCCTAAACCATTTTTCCCAGAGCACTTGCGCAGTCACACAATAAGCCAAAGGAGGCTGAAGGAAACAAACCCTGGACTGCAGGAAGCAATTTGGTAACATCTCATCTTAATTCTCTGTGCTAACTACCCTTAAGGCCTTTCCCTAATTACAGAGACTAGGTTAACCCTCTTACAGTGCCCATAACCATGCTATTACTCAGAGATCTTCCTCATATTGTTCACTGCTGTAGGCCTTCTGTGGTAATGTGGTCTTATTTTCTTGCTTTCACGCCTTCTTCCCAGAATACATTTCAAGCCCTCTTTATATTACTCATGCAAGACATAAAGAAGGGGTGTCGTTTTCTCATGTCATTGAGATAGAATGGCAGTCGAGTCCAAACAGGCTGTGCAAACTTTTATTCCATAAAAACAGATAAAATTATGATAAAACTGTGAGCGCTTTTGGGATAACCCTTCATCAGACAATGAAACAGCATTCATAAAGTCTATTTAAATACATTTAAAAACACAACCACCAATCATCTCACTGCCCTCCTTTTCCTAAGGGCTGGTCTTTAAGGTATTACCTGTATTCAACCCTGGTGGATGATATGCTGCTAGCTCTATAATCCAGTGTAATTCATTACACTTGGTGACATTCACTATGTCCGCCCCCCCTTTTACTCATATGAGTAACCTGTATAACCATGAATTTAAAGGCGTGTGTTGGATTCTTATAAGTGTGCACATACAGAGCATTACGTTCATCGTTCTGTCTAATACTGTACAAGTGATGTTGTATTCTAATTTTTAGTTTAGAGTTGTTTTTTCCTACATAGTAACTGGGGCATGATTGACACCGCTACCTATACCACATTTTCCTTGTGGCAGTCTCCATATAGTTTAAAAATATATTCCTTTTTATTTATGGGGTGAACAAACTATTCTTATCACTAATCATGAAGCAAGTCTTACAATGCCTGCAAGGAAAGGTACCTGTTCTATGTGATGTTAACCTAATTTTATTTCTCATTCCTAGTTCTTTACACAACATGTCTTTCAAGTTACTGTTGCGTCTAAAACCAAATCTTGGTTCTTTATCCACTATATTTCTGAGTCTATCCTCACTTAACAGGATTTTCCAGTTTTGTTTAATTATTTCACAGACCCCATTGATATTGTTGCTATATTGTTGCATACACCTACGGTTATTACTTGTATCATTGTGTTGTTCTCATGGCTTTGTGTCTCACTGGCTTTGAACCATGGTCTAGCCTTTCCCTTTCTCTCTCTCTTCATTAGTTCTAACCCCTCTTGCATCAAGTTATTTGTATAACCCCTTTGCACCATATGGTTCTGTAAACTCTCCAGCTCTCTTTCAAAGTTGGCTTCTTCTGTGCATAATCTTAATGTGCGTAAACCATGTCCCACTACTATGTTCTTAGAAATACATCTGGGGTACAAATGGGAGCCAACGGGACACAAAGCCATGAGAAAAACACAATGATACAAAAAAGTAATAAACATAGACTTATGCTACAATATAGCAATATCATCAATGGGGTCTGCAAAATCATTAAACAAAACTGGGAAATCCTGTTAAGTGAGGATAGATTCAAAATATAGTGGATAAAGAACCAAGATTTGGTTTTAGACGCAACAGTAACTTGAAAGACATGTTGTGTAAAGAACCAGGAATGAGAAATAAAATTAGGTTAACATCACATAGAACAGGTACCTTTCCTTGCAGGCATTGTAAGACTTGTTTCATTATTAGTGATAAGAACAGCTTTGTTCACCCCATAAATAAAAAGGAATATATTTTTAAACTATATGCAGACTGTCACACAGAAAATGTGGTATATCTAGTGATGTGTCAAAGATACCCCAGTTACTATGTAGGAAAAACAACTGTAAACTGAAAATTAGAATACATCACTTGTACAGTATTAGACAGAAAGATGAACATAATGCTCTGTATACGCATACTTCTAAGACTCCAACACACACCTTTAAATTCATGGTTATACAGGGTACTCATATTAGTAAAAGGGGGGACATAGTGAATATCACTGAGTGTAATGAACTACACTGGATTGTAGAGCTAGCAGCAAATAATACACCAGGGTTGAATACATATATACCTTTAAGACCAGCCCTTAGGAAAAGGAGGGCAGTGAATGAGATGATTGGTGGTTGTGTTTTTAAATGTATTTAAATAGACTTCATGAATGCTATTTCACTGTCTGATGAAGGGTTATCCTGAAAGCTCTCACAGTTTTATCACAATTTTACCTGTTTTTATGGAATAAAAGTGTGCACAGTCTGTTTGGACTCGACTGTTTTCTTGGATTTACTTTGTTTTTTTGACAAGTGAGTCCTTAAGCAGAGGAAGAGAGAATTTTTATTCACTGAGATAGAATGGCAGGACTGTAAAGCACTGTCATCTAAACATACCTTCTGAAACAGAGCTACTTCTATGTTTCTCTGACTGAACCTCATTTATGTGTCTGTCAGAGCTTGTTCGATGTTATAAATAGCAGTTAGCTACTTCCAGCAAAAGAAAGTAGGTAAATAGCAAGCTTTTGTAATGGGATGTTGTTGTAGTTCTAAAAGAATTGACAGACTTTCCCCAATATTCTCATGATGAGGTGTGAAAACTCACTGTAGTATATGATCCCTGCTGTACATTTAGAAGTGGCAAGTAGTAAGAATCCAAACCAAGTCTGTCTGCTACCTCCCAATGCATTCAGTGGGAAGTTTTTTTCCTCTCTCATGAATGATGCAGAATTAAAATGTGCTTTACTAATTCCTTAATTATTTTTGTCATGTTCACCCTCCTTTTCTCTATTTCATATTTAGTTATACTTTGGTAACCAGGAAAGTGAACTGGTCCCAGGACCGTTTTCAGCCAAGATATGAGAAACAGTGTCTGCAACTTTGATTTTCAGAATTTTGAACTGCAAGACTTGTATAAGTTTGTTCTGACAAATTGTGAAAGTATGAGGATTGTTTTATCTGCAGTTTCTTCTCCTAAGGAAACATCTGCTTTAGCTAACTTAGTCTCTCCTATTGCACAGGTCACTACTCATATTTTGTATTGTATGTTGTATGTATGATTTTGACCCGCAGTGGTGGTGCTGCGGTAGCTTTGTTGCCTCACAGTAAGACGCTGTCTGGTTCGATTCTCAGCTAGAGCGTCCTCTGCGTGGAGACATGCGTGAATGGGCATACCTTCTTTGAAGGTTGTGCGTCAGGCCTGGCAAGCCGGTACGTAAAAATCAACTGCCAATTATTAGCGGACCGGAGTTCCGCTGTGGCGACCCCTAACCGGGAAAAGCTGAAAGACACAAACAAAATGTTGTATGTATGATTTTGTTGATACTTTTTTCAGTGTTATGGCCACTAGTACTGTTTTGAGGAGGTGTGCATGGTTGCGTTCTCAGAACCTCCCAGATGATGAACAGAACAAGAAAATATTTTTGTCTTATAATACCATAAAAGTAATGTACAAAGTTTAAATAATTATCATAGTTAAGGGTCATGGATGAAAGTAGACTTCCATTTAACAAAGGACTCAGAATTGCATAAGTCAGTCAGACTTCCAGTCCCCTCTTTCTCACATTCATGCAAGCATGTCCTCAGGGAAATAGGTTTTCTTAGTTACTGGTAATTAAGCAAACCATGCTACAAAGAGAACACTGTGAAAAAGAATAATCACCTGGTAAACAAATTTAAGATTTGTTAAAGTTAAGCACATTTGTCCACTTGAAAAAAAAAATTGGGACTTCTTCAGAGCAAAAAGTCTCAAGCTTCTAGTTTAAATACTCAATCCAATCATAACATAGTCTTAAAGACACAGTACAGATAGAAGAATACAAAGGTAACAAACGCCAGTAAAAGTTAAATGATTTTCTCTGAAGCATTAGTTGCTGCTACATCTACATTGAGTTTATTACTACAGGTTTTAGCATTGCTGCACAATGCTTTACAATGCAGCACCAGAGGTTGGCTCATTCACACAATAAGCAAAATTCTGTTGGTCTTAAAGTAAAGGGTTATTGCTCAGTTTAGAATTTCCCCATGTTAGATTAAGTACACCTGCAGTTCTCACCGAAATACTTGTCCCCTCTGAAAGTGAACACTGCAGATCAGAAACTCTGAGCTGTTAAGCAAGGTCAACAATTTTAAAACCTAGCTTTCTGCACTGATCCATTTTAATTACTTAGTTTAAATTTGTTCAGTGTTGTACCATGTTGCCATTTGCCATACCTAAATCTTACCATGCACAGGAACACATACTTTATTGTTTCTTCTTTCACAAGAATCCAATCTGTTTCAGTTTAGAAGACTCTATGTATTACAACCAAAGATAAGTGAATTGAAAAAGCCCAACTAAGGAAGTAAAAAACAAATGAAACACTTAGTGCTACATGTGAATAATTGCTCCTCATTCACTCGTCTTTCTGTTTGTGACAGCATGACCTTAGTCTGGCCACAAGAAAAACTCCCAGAATGTCAGTACCCATGAGAAAAAAAAAACTAAGGCATAACATTAAATGCTTTCCTACAAAAAAAAAAACATTGCCAGTGTGATTTCTAAGTTTGTGCCAGCAGTGATTCACTTTTTAGGTAGATGTCTCCCTTTTTTGAGTTGGTGCAACTGTGGAGTTAGTACATATATATGTTCAAGGGTGTCGGGGACTTTCCCCCACTCACATCGGGGAAGGAGATGCAGAGAGGCTTTTCTCACCTGCTAAAACAAAAAAAAAAAAAAGAGATTTTTCAGTCTTTTGAAGCAACAACTTTTATGAAGTGGACATTTCATAGTAGAACTGCTTGTCCATTCCACATTGTTAATGCAGTGGGCTGTGTGCTTTTTCTTAACTTGGATTATATAACAAATTGTAACACCACACTCTCCCATGCTATCTGTAGTGGCAGTATAATAGTAACTGTACACTGACACCTTCATTTTTCTGAATTTTGTTTTCTGATTTGATTTAAACAAGTATGCAGCACTAGGTGTTTGTTCTCTAGTTCCACACGAAGGTAAAGCTCTCTGAATGTTACTATTCCTAAACTCTGCAGGTCCTTGTACTTAGCCCATATCTTTTTAAAAGATAACTTGTATTAATTTAACATATTTACAATATATACACAGAAAGGAAGAAACTGAACTTCACATATTGTTATACAATGATAGGAATACATTGAATCATTAAGGTAATCACATACAATTAACACATTAAGAGTCTTGGTATTTCAATAGCAACATTTCAGGGTTATCACAACAACTAAAGCTGACTATGATTTATACATCTTATTCTGATCACTTCTTTTTCAGTTTTTACATAGTGCTTTTGTTAAATTTAAAAATTCTTTGAACATGGGAACTAAATTCAATTCCCAATGTTTTTGAAATAACTGTTCTGGCAACTGCCAAGAGAGCCCAAAAGAGTCTCTGCTCTTTGGCTTTTACACATACAGGAAGCAGAACATTAATTAGTATTAATGATCTAGTTAAAGAACAATCACCATACCATAATCCCTTAAAAACATACTTATCTCGTCTCAATATACATTTAATTTTTCACAATTCATAACCACATGTCCAATCAGCTTTTACATCTTCACT
Organism: Protopterus annectens; assembly: GCF_019279795.1. Classification (NCBI taxonomy): domain Eukaryota; kingdom Metazoa; phylum Chordata; order Ceratodontiformes; family Protopteridae; genus Protopterus; species Protopterus annectens. The sequence goes on along the minus strand of NC_056747.1, from coordinate 129,708,072 downwards.
ATACCTCCAACAAACCAAAGAAGTCATTTTACTAAACTTAGAGATTTTGTATGGAGCAACAAATGTTCTATGTATATATTTCCACATAAAAACTTTCCAGTATAAACTTGAAGAAGTCTGACTGATATAACCAACACAGCTTTATTCTTACCATCTACTGAGTCACTTAATCCAGCAGAATTGTGCATCAGAGTTATTATAATTATCGATAATGAACTTTTATAGCTTGGACAACCTTCCTTTGTATGTCAGTCAACCTTAATTAACAGCATTCATATATTCATGTATTGGAAAATAATGTTCTGTTTCTCTTCAGTCATATTATCCACAAATTAATCTAATTTCTTACTGATGGATAATATTACCTGCTTAGCAGATTCATACAACTTATATTATTTCATTAAATATTGTGGGGACTTTGCTTTTCCTTTTTCAAAACAATCAGTCCATACTACTAATCCATTCCTTTTTAGCAAATTCATTTTACCATTGTTCTGAGTTTCCTTAAATCTAGAGGTGTGTGCAATAGGAAAACCCAAAAATGTCCATTTTGATATTAATGGAGTTTTAAAAACATATTTCTTAACTGTTTTAAGAATTGATTTCATATATGCATTCTAAAGATTGAAATGAATTTCCTTCTAAGGTAAATTTTGTTAACCAGATAAAAGGATTATTACGTGTTTTTAATTTATCATATTTAATAAAACTATAAGAATTTAGTATAATCTGCTCCTTGATTGTTTTTTATTGACTAGTGTAGGTTGAGTCTATCCAGAGTATAACAGAGTTAAAATCTGCATCACTAGAATCACTAGAATAAGATTCTACCTCTGGGAAGCTAATAACCACCATACTCCCATAATCTTATATAATTTCTATAAGCATTTCTTGGCCTTTTAGGATACCATAAGAATGAAGTTAATGTTTTTTCCATTTTCTTTAATTTTTTTTGTAAGATACTAAAGCTATTGAATGCAATACATACATACATACATACATGCACACACACAGATATATATATATATATATATATATATATATATATATATATATATATATATATATATATATGTACACACAATATTAATCTATATGGATTTACTCAGCTAATTACCAAACCAACACATTTAAACAACTCCCACTCCATAAATTCCCTCATTGATTGGATACTTGTCTCAGCTCCTTCCAAATATCACAATCCAGAAACCCTTCCCGATTCCCTGAGTGACAACTCATCCATAAAGGTGCTGAGATATACAAACCACCTCTCTAAACCACACAGATACATTACTAGACATAATCTCTCTAACTTTAACCCAGAAACATTTAACACCCTCAAGTCAAAGTCAAGTCAAAATTTATTTATATAGCACCTTACAAACAAAAAATGCCACCAAAGTGCTTTACAAAACAATAATCAAAAGCAATAAATAACATATAACATAAAAATTTAACTAAAAGTAACAAATAACATAAAACAAAACAACATTAAAAATCATTCCACCTCATTAAAGGCCAATTCATAAAAATAAGTTTTAAGATTTTGCTTAAAAATTGTCACAGAAGAAGACTGCCGAATGTATAATGGAAGCTCATTCCAAAGTTTTGGAGCTGCGACAGAAAAAGCTCTATCACCCCTCATCTTTAGTCGTAACACCCTCATATCTAGAGTATGCTGGGACTTCCTCACGCAGCTCCCCCTAGATAAAGCTGTCATAGCTTTCAACTCTACCTTTCTTGATATCATAAACTCATTATCACCATCTCATAAAATTAGGACAAAAGCAGCAATATCCCCTTGGCTAACAAAAAACATACAAACTTTCATGAAGTCTAGAGATAAGTTCTGGAAAAAATGGCACAAACAAAAGGCCCAGTTGACCTGCAAAGATATAAAGAACAAAGAAACCCGGTCAAAAAGCTTATCAATAAAGCCAAAAATAATTCTATTATAATCTGCCTATAAAACTTAAAATCTGACCCCCCAAAAATTCTGGAATGCTATTAACCAAATACTTCATCCTGGAAACCTTACCTCACCCAACCCTAACCCTGACAAGATACCAGTGGAGACTGCTAACACCTTCAATACTTACTTTGTTGAATCAGTATCCAAACTCTAACTCCAATAGCTCCAATACAAGGAACCTCAAAGGCCCAGCTTCCTCTTCAACAACTATCCCTCCCAAAACCTTCTCCCTCAAGCCCATCTCCACTACATACATCAGGACCCTACTCTCTAAACTGAAACCATGCTCAGTATCTGCTGAAAACATCCCATCATACTTTCTTCAGATGGCTGCACACTCACTTGCCTTTCCCATCTCTATCATTATAAACCACTCAATCTCTGAATCCAAAGTACGATCTATATGGAAACAGTTCTACACCCTACCTATCCTCAAAGGAGATAACTCCACTGAAATCTGTAACTTTAGACCCATTGCCATCCTCTCCCCCCTATCAAAAGTTCTTGAAAAATGCATACATATTCAAGTTATGGAACATCTCTCTCAGGAAAACCTACTTAATCCTACAGAACATGGTTTGCGACCATAACATAGCACCTATACTGCTCTTCTATCCTTTTTCAATACTATTTCCCTGGCCAGAAATGACCATAAACATATCTCCTGTCTCTTCCTAGATCTCTCAAAGGCCTTTGATACTGTTTCTCACTCTCTACTATTAAACAAACTGTCTAACTTCAACTTCTCCTCAGATACTGTGGCATGGTTTGCAAGCTATCTAAAAGATAGATAACCAACAGTTAGATGGGACACTGCTTTATCTACTCCCCTTCCAATAAAAATGGGTGTCCCTCAAGGATCCATTTTAGGACCACTACTATTTAACATTTTCACAAACTTGATCTATACCTCCTGTCCACTCTCCTCTATTATTCAATATGCTGATGACTCTACAGTCATAAAGATAGCAAACTCCCCCTCTGAACTCTTATCAGCTATCCAGTTGTCCTTTAACTCAGTGGAAACATGGCTCTCAAACAACCAACTCATTCTCAACCCTAAAAAAACAAAACTCCTACTCTTCCTCCCTAAATCAGCCAACTACATTAAGACATCTTTTACTATCCAGTCACTTAACAATACCCCTATTGTAGTTGAATCTAGCTCAAAACTCCTCGGTATCACAATTGATGAACAGCTAACATTTGATCTCCACATAAAAAATTGTATCAGGAAAACTCACCTTAAATTAGATCTACTATATAGAAAGAAAATTTCCTCACTCAGGAAGCAAGAATTGCCTTCACTCACACTTACCTTCTCCCCTACTTAACATATTGCTCTCAAATCCTTAATAACCTTAACTCCTCTCTCCTTACTAGACTTGAGACTACATACCATAAAAGTAGCTAGATTTGCAAATCAACAATCCTATAGATATCACCACTGTCTCTCTCTAAAATATTTAAACTGGCTTGAGCTGCCTCACCTCCTTCTCTCTCAGCTTCAAACCATACACTTAATTCTTTACCAGCCATCTTTCTGTCCAGCCTTGCACTCTGTCATCTCCCACTATGCTCCTTCAAAAAGCCTCCGCAGCTCTTCCCAAGACCTCTTAAATATCTATAAGCCCAAGTTTAAAGCAAGGTGCAACTTATATAGCTACCACCCCTCTACTGAATGGAACAAACTTCCTCTTGATATTCGAACACTCACACATCCCAAACAATTTAAACTAATTCTAAAATAATATTTCAAAGGGCAATGGATCTGCCAGTGCTCAGAACCACCTTGATAACACCCTACTACACTCTGCTAATCTATGTATTCCTCTCCCTCTTATACTTTACTGTATCCTGTATGATTCAATTGCAAAAAAAAAAAAAAAAACACTACTCCTGTGTTGCTTTTTTTATATTTACTACTACTTTTAAAAATGCTGTGGTGGAAATCTAGCTGTTTTGCCATTTTTCTACTAATATAATATTTATATAAAGACTACATGTAATCTGTATATTTTTAATATTTATATAATGACTACATGTAATCTGTATATTTTTAAAAAAATGCTCTTGCAGTCCTCTAGCTGCTTGACATTTTCTACTTACATAATATCTGTATAATGAATAAATCTAATCTGTATATACTGGAACTTTTCTCGCTGGGCCTCTGCTGATAAAGGGCTTTGGCTCAGTCAGACATTCCCGGTCAACAAATGTAAAAAAAAATATATATATATAAATATATATATATATATATATATATATATATATATATATATATATATATATATATATCTATATATATATATATATATATATATATATATATATCTATATATATATATATATATATATCTATATATATATATCTATATATATCTATATATATATATATATATATATATATATATATATATATATATACATACATATATCGAATTTGGGGTAATATAATCAGTTTAATAAGCCGTAACATATCCTGAAAAGTAAAAAAGAAATCATTCCATTCTTTAATAAGAAGAAACACTTTTTCAATTACTTTTTCCAAATTATTATCAATACACATACTCACATCTGGATAGATTTTTATTCCTAAATATTTTAATTATTTTCCTTCCCAATTATATTTATATTCATCCTTAGACATACTATGTAGCAAATGATTTAAAACTAAAGTTTTAGTTTGATTGCTATTAAATTTCAGTAGCAATACTTATTGAAACTTTTCAATTTCATCATCTACTTCTTTGATTGACTAATTGAAATATCCTTCAGTTAGTAAAATACCATAATTATATATAAAATCTGTATTTTAGATTTACAATCTCTATTAATTGAGAGGCCATCACTTTTTTCCATTGTTTCTTATACTATTAGCTAAGGGTTCAATAAGTAATGCAAATAATAAAGGTGACAAGGGGCACACTTGTTTTGTGCTTCTGTTTAAAGGGAATTCTTGAGAAATGTAAGATCTAGTTTTAACATATGCTTTAGACTCTCTATACAGGTTTTTTTAATATTCCAATAAACCGTTCTAGAAATGCAAACTCTTCTAAAGTTTTAAACAAGTAGTTCCAACTTACAGAATCAAAGCTCTCTCAATATCTAAGCTAATTAGTGGCAATTTCTTGCTCATTCCACTTACTAAATCTATGATAGTTACTACCCTTTTTATATTATCATACATTAATCTATTGACTATAAATCCTGTTGGATCTTTATTAATCTACTATATCTCTTAATCTTGTGGCAAAAATGGGACTAAATATTTTATAGGCTGCATTTAATAATGAAATAAGTCTATATGAGGAGACTAGCTTATTACAGAAAATTTCCATGAGGAAGGAATTATTTTGCCACTCTAAATTTTCCTGAAAATGTCACTCAGTAATTCTAAAATATTTAATGGAAACAGACTATATAATTATATACTTAATCCATCTAACTGTAGAGTTTACCATTTTTTACCTTTTTTAAAGCTTCTTTAACTTCTGTCAAGGTAATAGACTTATTGAACTGTGATATTTATTGGTCATTTAGTTTACATGTAACATTTTTCTTTAAGTCATTTCCAATTTTGTAATCATCAGAATTAATATTTTTTATCTTTATTAAGATCCTCATGGATTTTAAAAACATTAAGCATTTCCTCTATACCTGAAGTAAGCTTATTAGTGTGAGGATTTCAAATATTATTGATTTTTGCCATTTTGCTTAACGTCTTAGTTCTATTGGCTAAATCTATGTAAATTTGTTGAAATCATCACATAATGCAATTTTATTTTTTCTAAAGCTATATCCACTTTATGTGTTAAAACTGTTTGATAGTTTCTCATTAGTTTTTAATAATTTCAATACTAATTTCTTTGTTTGTTGTTCAAACTTTGCTTTTTGAATACAATGTTGGATTTCTAACAACTCTTTATCCAGTTCTTTCATTTTATTACTAGCCCATCTCCCCATTCTATTTTTAAAATGTATTTTAAGGAGTTCCATAGTATGACTTTACTAACCTGACCACTGTCATTCAAAAACAAAAAAAATCATTGATTTGTTCCTTAAGGTAACTCTTCAACTCTTTTAATTTCATCATATATACTGGGATTCTATAAATAATCTAAAATTTCCTTATACCCATTACTATATTAATACTTAATGTATTTTGATCAGATAGAGGACAAGGAATAGTTTTAAAATAATTCACTTTATTAAGTAAATCTACAGAAGCAGAAACCCTATCAATTCTAGTTTCCAACCCATGCACATCAGAAAAATGAGTGAAGAACAATGATTATCTTCTGATTTTACAAGTAAAGCAACTAAATTATTATTACTATTCCATCTATTCAGTGCTTTAACCGATGCCAATATTTTAGCTTTCTTCTGCTTGCTTGTATCTTCTATACTATATATGCAGTTATAATCCCCTGTTAAAACTAAACTACTCTTCTAATGACTTTAAAGTAAGTTTAAGTAATCTTTGGCCAACTGTTGTACCCCTTCCATGGATCCAGTAAAATTAGCTAATGTACAGAGTTTGCCATCATAATTTAATTATTACAAATGTATACATTCCTTTAGGATCATTAAAAGATTACAGTGGAGTTTCTCCAAAGTATACCAGCTCTTCTCTTCTTTTTGTTAAAAGAAGAAGATGATATCATTTCACAAACTAAGTTATTTAAATATGGTATATCTTTATCTATAAAGTGAGTCTCTTGCAATAATATAATGTCTCCTCAATTTAATTTTAGATATCTGATTAATGATTTTTTGTTTTATCATTATGTAGCCCATTTACATTAATAGACAATAGAGTAAAAGCATCCACACTGTGAATTTAAAAAGATTCCTTTTGAAAGCTAATATGACACATTTATCTAAAATATTAATTTATTTATGTATAAGTCTCTAGTATATTTTTCTGACACTATCTTGACATTCCAGATTTTTTTTGAATTCTTCCTTTCTATGGACTAAACTACTAAAATCCAAAAATAACAAAAACAAAGATAGGTGTGTATAACTGTATACAGTACTAATTCAACACAACTTACCATGGTTACCAAAGTTCTTAATCTGCTTATTGAATAGTCAAACTACTAAACTATCACTTTTTCTAGCAAAATCTAAAAATTCAGCCAAAAAACTAGCCAAAAGCTACGGTGACTTACAAATAATTAATTTAATATTATGTATAGGGCAAAATAATAAGAGACTATTCATTTAATTATATATTTTGCCATTTAATAGGATTCCCCATTGCTAAATACAAGTTTAATAATCATTTTTCATTAAATATAGACATTAAATAATCTAACAAATAGTATACTATATACCAATTGTATATAATAGAAACATAAATTGCTTATTTAATATTCCTGAATTATTTGCTCATTCAACATTATTATAACTAGAACTCTACATAAATAAATAAATAAATAAATATAACAGAGTGGGATCTGAAGAGATTAAGACATCTGTAAACTTACAGGTCACAGGTAATCTTATCATACTAAACTATAACACAGAATGGACATCAATGTACATATATATTTATCATGTCAAATGACACACATATTTTATAGCTCTAACAAAAAGCTCTGAATCAATTTTTAAAGTAAAGTTTAAGTGCCTATATTTCAAATTTATGTAATACTCAACACAGCAAATATCAAAACATTTTTTAAAAAGCTTTTGCTTATTAAATTACTACATAAAAGATATGCACATTACTGAGGTCAAAGAAAATGTTTTACTATTTATTTGAGGTAAAAAAATAAAGAACTGCAGTCTATATTGTATTCAGAAGTTAGAAAGTGCTCAATTTAAATCCCATTTTCCTTTCCCAGATTCAAACATATTGAAAAATCTACTTTACTTTTTATCAAAATGAATGTACTGATTCAGCAATAAAACAATCACATTTCAACTTTAACTTATGAAATGAGTTAATTTATGTAGTGTTAGTGAGTCTAATAACATTCAACATATAAAAAGTTTCAAAGTACATATGACAAAGCTTCAAATTTCAGCTTTCATATTATTTTGAAAAACTTTAAGATTTTCTTTTTAAAGTGTATGAGATCTTGTAGATTCACATTTCTGTCTACATGTATATGCAATAGACATCTTTCTTAAAAGCATTTTATTTAAATATATTTTGTCTTATTTTCCCATTAGTATTTTACCTTATTCTATATATTTTGTATTTCTAAAATCTTCCATCAAAGAGATATTTAATCATCAGTTGTCTATTAAGTATTATAATACAAGTACATATTTCTTCATTTACTGATACTGCTGTTTTATTAAACTTACATCATAGATACTGCATTCCTTGTGTATATGCATATTCATACAATGTTTACTGTTATTAATTCTAACATTACAAGCAACCTTGGCTATATATAAAAGTATTCCTTCTTATTTAATTTAACTGTGTGTGTTTGGCCATTGTGAACTGCTGTTCTGATCTAAGCTTTACTTACTGACATCAGAATCTGGCTACAGCATGTAAAAATGACAACTCACAGCACACAGTAGCTGCTAATTTCCTCTGTAAGTTTCTCATTTTTTTGGTTTGTAAGCTCTTCTAATCAGTAACAAACATCTAACTTTAATTCTTTCAATTAATATATACAGTTAATATGTAAAATTAAAATTAATAACATGGCAGCATAAACTGTTAACATGTAAAATGTTAGCAAATGATATGTTACAACATTACTATATATTATATATATGTATATATTATATGTTATAACATTACTATAGCTTTTGTCTTATCAGTTTTTTCACTTCCAAGAAAGAAAAGAGGTATTATTCTTAGCCAATATCTTGCTGATTAGCATAGAGGGACACATTTTCCCTAACAAACAGTATTATAGATTTGTCTGCCTTCAAAAGGACGGCATATCATTTAATACATTAAAGTTAGTGTTGCAATGGATGTTCTGGAACATAGCCCTCAACTTTTATTGCTCAAGAATTCTGAACAATGGGGGAGTACAAAGGCCCACAATCTGGGATAATTTTTAAGTATTACTCTTAAGTGAAAAAGTTAATACAACAGTTTTTGCATTCATGTGCACTTTCTGAACAATAAGAATAAAACTCTAACATCTGACACTGCTGACGATAAACTTAGTGATTTATGAGAAAATAAAAAATGTTATAGGGGCAGGGCAAAAATATGAGGGAAGGTCAGGTGCAGTTGAGAGTTATGGTCTTCTAGTTATGTCTTTATATGTTAGTATTCTGTATGAATATGTTTTGCGACTATTTAGGTTATGGTAAAACCAGGAGCTAATAATTTTAAGAATGTTTTAAGAAATATGTGGTAGTATATATAAAACATTAGCTGTGGTTCTGAATTGTGTGTACAAGCAGCAAACTAACTCATTATGGAATGCATACAAAAAACCTTGTAACTTGGCTTTTTGCATTATTGCTGTTTTGCTAATTGTGTCTGGACATAGTTCATATTTATTCATGGTATCAACAGCATGGCATGTGAAGGATGTGTCAAGCATGTTTGGATGAACCAAAGACCTACCCCTAAAAGAACTCATTTGCAGAATGTCAGATCAGTCACTCTGCATCTGTGACAAGGGGTGGGGAATTGTGGACCATGCCCTTAATGTTAATAACTAACACAGCCTTACTGTTTCCTTCAGAGGCATTTGACAAATGTTGTGCTATGAATGACAATGGATACTGTGCACATACTCATTCACAGATACAGAATCATTTGCAAGCTGTAGCTGAGACAGCTAGAAAGACTGCACATTTTTATGGCAAAGTGCCCATAAATGCAGCTGCAACTTAGAGATAAATAGGTAGTGACAGGTAAGTCACCTTTCAGCACTAAGTTTTCCCCATTGACCTTCTGTTTAATGTTTTTATCCTAAATGACTGACAACCTACATTTTGCACTGCTTTACAATTGTCTAATTTATATATAGACAAAAATAGTTCTGTTTTTTAGATAACATTAAAATATGTAAAGTGTCACTGAAAACAGTTAAAAATAATGGCTAAATCAACATAGTGATGTACACATTTTAATGCATCTGTCAAGCACTAGCCAGTCTGCTAAAGATCAGTGTGCATTTTGTTGCTGTTATAACGCATCAACATATCATTACTGGCAGCTGGCTCATCCCTCATAATATGTGGCTGCAAAAGCAGATGTCCTTAAAGTCAAAAGGGCGAGGGTCTCAAATAATAATGGAAGCAAGAAAGAAAAATTCCCCAAGCAGAATGCATAAAGGAGTCAGCCAGAAATATCTTGGCAAATGCACTAACACGTGCAATGAAGTATTTACAAACATTCCTTTTTGAAGACGTGGTGAAAAATGTGTTTTTTAAAGCCTATCACTGTTTTGAACCCTGCATCTCCTCAGGGAGATTCATTCATACATCCAGCTTAGAATATATGTTTTTCATTTTCTGACAAAAAAGCTTTGTCAAACTACTCATGAGAAGTCCTCTCCTTTGTCATACTACTCATGAGATGTCTTCTCCTTTCCTCTGTTGTCACGTTTCTTTTTTCCAAAATTTTACTTTTATATTGTTCAACTTAGCATAAGGGAAGGGAGAATTAAAAAACATCAGTTTACTGTCACAATGACTGTCAATTATTCCAGAATATGCTATTTTCTGTAACCCTATGATACAGAGATCTGAAGGCATGTGAATGTCTTTAGATGTCTTGTAGATTCTATCACCTTTTGTTGTGCTGCATTTTCAAGCCTTTTTTCCCATCGATGTCAAACCATTGACTCGCTACTTAGCGAATCACCAGAATAGGCACTACCATGGGTCCTGCAGATGGATGGTGCAAGTTCTAACCTCATAGGTATTCATGACCAATGAATGAGGACATAAAAAAGTGTGATTAATGAATTCTGAACTGACATAACCCAATAAATTATTCTGACAGAGCATCTCTTATGTTATACTTAGGCCCTTGTAACATTTTTATAGGAAAAATGGAGATGGTGGCCATTGATAGGAACATCAGGTCTATATTACATCAACAAACGTATAAATGTTCAAATCTCTTAAGGACAACCTTTAGAGATCGAACATTTAAATGTTCGAAGATGCAATAAAAACAAAATAAACAAAACAAAATTACAGAAAAGGGTTTTAGCAGGGGAGCAAGCCCCCCTGCACCCCCCCACACACCCCCGCTACTTAAATATACCAACTCTGAGATCACACATCAGTGCACTACAGTGTGGAAACGGGAAATTTCCCCTTCACTACACTGTAGAGCGATCTTGCAATTGGTATATTTAAGTAGGGAGGTGTTTTGGTTTATGTTTTTATTACTTCTTTTTTTTTATTTTTAAAGATTTTCAAACATTTAAATGTTCGATCTGTAAAGGTCGACCTTTACAGATTCAAACATTTAAGTGCTTGTTGATCTAATATAGACCCGGAACATTTGGGGTGGTGGCTAGTAGAAATGGTAGACATTGGTAGGAACATTTGGGGTGGTGGAGAGGCAGGACTTCGACATCAAAGGACTTTAGGGACAAAGGTCTAGCTTGTCTATCCATATTCAGGTACTGAAAGAACAGGTAGATGTACGATATATCAGGTAACCCACTCACAAAACAATACAGACTAAAATGGTGCAGAGAGGTTAGAGGGTAACAGTAGCAATCTCCTTGTAAAAAGGAAGGAATGAGAACGATTTGTGTAGCTTCAGCCAAGTCAGCCTTATACCCTTGCCTGAAAAACATACAGAATGAATTTTGCTGGCACACTCATAGTCTTTAGGAGAACAGCTGCATAGATGGATCACACAAGTCCTGCTATTGCTTCCTGACTCATTCAAATTAACCTTCCCATGGCTGACAATGTGAGACTCAGTGGTATGTGTCCGTGTGTATGGTGTATGCACATGTACCTGCCTTTAACAAAGTTCTCAAAAGACATAGGTAGGGAACTTTAAAGGTGTACCATATTGCTTAAATTGATCTGATGATATATATATATATATATATATATATATATATATATATATATATATATATATATACAAGAAACTGCCTGGATTACAGGAAACAGGGTTAAAGGTTGTGAAGAACTCTCAAATGAGAATCCAGACACCTGTAGGGTACCACAGCATTCATTGCTTGAGCTTGCTTTGCTCAACATATGTTATCCATTAGGATATTTTGTAGTCATAGTCTGATATTGTCATCCCACACTTAAAAACATGCACATTTATCATGAAATGCTATACCTACATACTGAAACAAAATCTGAATTGCTTTAGACATTGTGTATAGCCCATATACAGGCCATATTTATTTTACTTATTTATTTATTCTTTGTTGATTGGGTTAGTCCCAATAAGCTAGTAACCACTTTTCAGGGGAGACCTGAGGTGGTATTTATACTACTACGGAAAAATTGTCTGCACAATTTGGGAACTTCCAATACTCTTTTCTATACTTGCCATGGGATCTGTTACAACCACCTGAATAACTACCTACTCAGGCAGATGGGACTGCAGTTTAACATCGTATTTGAAGAAATACACACTTGTTTCAATTGTTGTTTCATACAACCCATATATGGGTTGTATTTATTTTACCTTTTTGTTCATTTATTCTTTGTTGACCAGTTTAGTCCCACTAGGTTAGTAACTTTTTTTAGGGGAGACCCAAGGTGGTATTTATACTACAAGGAGAAATTTGGCCAGGGCATTGCAGAATGTCCCTTACTCTTTTGAGCAGCTACATGGTGCTGGAGGACTCCTACATCAGTAATGAGGATGCCTAAGGGAAGCAGTAACACAGAGAATGAGAGAAAAGCTATGGATAGTTCTGATGTGGAAAGTAACAATTTGGGGACAGAATTATTTGATAAGGAGCTTCAGAATGTAAACAAAGATTCCTGTGTGGTGGATGTCACAAATGAGCAGCATTTAGTGGTCTCCATGGAGAAGAAAGTAAATGGGTCCAATGAAGTGGTACAGGTAGAACTGCCATCAGGAGGGCTTGCAGATGATGTCCTGTTTAAAAAATCGAGCAGGATGATCCAGTGGACAGTTCTGTTGTTGCATGGGGTGAAATAGCAGATAACATTTTCAGAAATGTTGATGATGTGGCAGCAGAGAATGCAGCAGTTAAAATGTATTCAGCAGTGACAGAAAGTAAAAGAGGAATGCAGATACAAGCAGAGGAGGAGCTGGTTTTGTGGCAGCAGATAATGCAGTAACTAAAACATATGCAGCAGTGTCAGCAAGCTAAACAAGAAGCAGAAACAAACTTTTAAGCAAAACTGTTTTTAAAAAAAAAGAGAAGACCACCTGTGAGAATAAGAACAAAGCATGACACTGCAATAGACAGATATGTTGTATAGAACAGTTTGGTAAGTGTTCTGCATTTAAAGCTCAAGAAATTTAGTCTTTTTATACATATTATGGGACACAGACATTTTTGTGACTTGACATTTGAAACTGATGGACTGATGATGAAATTTCTGGAACTGTGTAACAAAAAGAATGACATTTATTCATGAAATAATTGTTTGTGTTCTGGTAAAACTTGAATGTTAAAAAAAATGTTACTTTGCAGTTTAGAAGTGATGAACTGGAAGAAGATGGTGTTAAAACTGCATACAGAGTCTATGTGAAACTGTTGATTATGTTGTGAAACTTAAAGAAATGTATAAACAGATGGAGGTTGGAAGCTGTTTTGAAATGTGAAAAAAATGGTAAAACACTTGTCAAGTGTTATTTTTGTGGTTGGTCATGGGACATTAAGATATGCTGGCCAGCCTAAATCATATTTCATTTGGGTGGACTTCTCTCATTTAATTAATGATTATGACAAGGTGCAATGTAACCAGTATGGGGAGAAAGGACATACAGTAAGAAGGTGTGTGCCCAAATGCAGGTTATGTTAAAAAAAGGAAAAAGGGACACTTTTAGATGGATTTTCAAGAACAAACAGTAGATAATGAAAAAGAAAGGAAAGGGGAAAAAATTATACACGAGGATGGACAACAAGAGGCTGGGGGAGAGAGTAAATTAGGTGCAGAGAAATGAGGAAAGAGAGTGCATGCAGGAAAAGAGGTCAGGAAAAGGGATTAATACTGATAATTGTTTCTGAAGTTCTAGCCAGTGGGATATCTGATTCTGAAGATCAATGATTATTTGTAAATAATACCAGGAAAAACAAAATTGGGGAAAAAAATAAAAATAAAACAAAAATGTAAAACTATTTAGACTACTTTCAGTAAATGTGAACAGTATTATTAACATTGTAAGAAGGATAAGGGCACGGGAAATGGTTTGTTTAATGTGATGTGAATGTTATCCTGTTAGAGGATGCAAGAAGAAAAGCTGCAAACAGAAACAAATGGGATGAAAATATAATACGGAACTTGGGAAGTGAACTTTGTTTTGGAATGGCTGTATGACATAAAAACAGTGAAAGTATTAGTTGTAAAGTTGGTAAAGATGGGAAGGTGAACTGCTGTGAATGAGTTGAAGAGAACATGTTTATAGAATTATACCACTATATATATATATATATACATACATACATACACAAGGGTCCACTTCTTTATTTCAAAATTACGAAATCCCAAAGTTCTATATACCGAAATGAGAACCTCGAGATCTTACAATCTCGAAATTAATAAAGAAAAATAAAAACATGTGAAACTATGTTTTTGCAAGGGGGCATATACTAACTCCGAGATCGCTCTACAGTGAAGAGAACAGTAATGGGGATCACTAGAGAGTGCGGAATGGGAACATAACCATTCTCTTCACTGTAGTGCAATCTCGAAGTTAGTATATTTAAGGTGCAGGGGGTGTGGGCAGTGCAGGGGGGCTTGCCCCCCTGCAACAACCTTGTTTAACATGTTTTTTTTTTCTATTCACTTTTTGATTTTTAAAATTCATAATGTCAAGATTCTGGATCCGATTTTATGAATCTCGACATTATGGCATTTTGAAATTAAAAAGTAGACCCATATATAACTAAGAATAAGAAGAATCCCCACTGGAACCACCACAACCAGTTAAAACATTACTTATCATATAGATAAGCGCTTTAGAGCATTAGCTCTTTATCAAATCTAAAAAAACAGTTAAAATCAACCATATTTAAGCAAATAGCTACCAATTAGAATCAATAACAGAACCTATGCTCCTTCAATAAGGGTTTTAAAGGCATACAAGCATTTAACCCAGGTATATGGTTAGCTTGCAATTCAAAAACAAACTTGGGTAACAAAAAAGAAAACTCCACTAAATTAAAATAAAATAATGAAATGACAGCCTTTAGCGAACCACCAGTTTAATAAAATAAGTAAGCGCTTTCGTTATGTTCTGTGACAAAACTTCTTCAGACAACTATTACATAAAAAAGTTGCTTTAAATACTCCTGTAACTCACATGATCGAAGTTGAAAACTACACCTCCCTTACACAAACCCACCAAATACAGTAATTCAAATACCTTATGAACATTCGTAAAAAGTCAATGATAAAAATTACATTACCAAGTTAAAAATACAATCCAAAAAATGGAAACGTACAAAAATAACTTAAATAATTTGTCTGTCTAAACTTTTCAGATTGAACACACAAGCAATTGAAAAGAAATTATTTAGTCCTGGATGCATATAAGCATTAAGTCTCAGTAGCCAAAATAATTTCTGTTGCTCCAGTTTTAAAATTGTAGTACCCCCTCTTATATCTTGTTTTACTTGTTCGATTACTCTAAATTTAAAAAGGTGGTCTGTGTAATCTGTTACATGTTTGGCCAGAGCATTTTCTATTTTACCCTTCCTTATACTGTATAGATGCTCATACAATCTCTCCTTTAGTTTACGGTCAGTCTTCCCTATATAAAAACAAGGACAAGACTGGCATTTTGCGAGATGAATCATACTTTTGGTGTTACAATTATATCTTTCTTTACTAGTGTATTTAAAATCTCGAATTGTAAAGGTATTCCCTACATCAATAAACTTACCAAAGGAACAGGCTTCACATTTATACATTCCTGAATGCTGCACGTTGACTATCTTGCTAACTTCTAAAATGTTCTTCTGATTTTGGCCCTTCTTAAAAACAAATTTAGGTGTAACGCCAAAGTTAATATGGGTTAGGTTGTTGGCCATAATTAATTCCCAATTCTTTATAATAATTTAACACCAAAAGCATCCACACTAAAGGGTGTGATGAAAGTTAGACCGTAATCGGTATTGTTCTCTACTTCATTAACCCTCCAGTCTCGTTCACGTTGACATTCATTGTCTAATCTAACTTTAGGTAAAAT
The DNA here is from genome assembly GCF_019279795.1 of Protopterus annectens. Lineage (NCBI taxonomy): Eukaryota > Metazoa > Chordata > Ceratodontiformes > Protopteridae > Protopterus > Protopterus annectens. Next base: position 129,691,774 of record NC_056747.1, on the reverse strand, counting down.
AGGTTTAAAATAACCTGAGAACCTTTTTTGTTGTAAATCAGTTCGTCAAGTAAACTATAAGGGTACCCACGTTTTTGAAACATATCTCTTAAGAAGTTAACCTCCACCAAAAATTCATTATTACCTGTAACTATTCATGCTGCCCTCACAAGTTGGCCTTTTACCACTGACCTCTTCTGATACATTGGATGAGTATTAGTAAAGTGTAAAAATGAGTTGGAGTAAGTATCTTTCCTAAAAATTGTTGCTTTGTATATTCAGTTCTGTCTATCCTTACTCAACAATACATCCAATTAAGCTATTTGGTCAGTGTGGAAAACATGGGTAAACATCAAGAATAGAGTGGTGGAATTAAAAAATTGAAGAAATTTAAATGTATATTCTTGATCACCTTTGAATATAATAAAGATGTCATCCAAATATCATTTATAATAGTAAATTAGATCCATATATGGGTTATTTTGGAAGACAAATTCCCACTTCCAGTATGCCATGACTAGTTTGGTAAAACTGGCGCCACAAGTGGAGCCCATGGCTACTCTCTTTTTTTGCAAAAAATATTTTTCTTCTAAATGGAAAAAATATTAGATAAAATTATATCAAGTAATTGCTCGATTAAAGAAATGTTGTCTTCGTTTACCCCCTTCTCCCTTAATAAGAAACTTTCCCATTCATTCCTGAGATCTTGGCAGATGACTGTGTAAAAGTCTTTTACATCAATGGTTACAAAACTGAATGTTTATTGTAACCTAACTTGTTGATATTTTCTAGGAAGGACCATGAATTCCTGCATATATGTTGTTCACATGCCACTATTCTTTTCAAAACATTGTCAACATATTTAGCCATGTCATATGCAATTGAATTCCTAGCATCAGCAAAAGGATGTAGGGGTGGGCTCTGTAAATCTTTAGGGATCCTGAATATCTTAGGAATTTGGGGTGCTGGCATAGACAAAAAGTTAAATACATCAATGCTAATTCTAGCTTCTATAAATAAATAATTTAAATAAATGTTAATCCTTTGTAAGGCAGTGTTCAACTCATTTAAGGACACCTGTCTGATGATAACATTTCAAACATACATTTGTTGTATTTGTCACTGTCAAGGAAAACCAGCCCTCCCCTCTTAGGGGGTTTCATCACCTGAACCAGACATGATTTCAAGGTCTGCAACATTGATCATTCTTCTTTTTTAATATTAACATTTCCAAAATACTCATTTTTGTTGCTGTTGTTGTTTAATAAATATCTAATATCCAACTCACATATTCGTTCAAATGTAGCCAATACTTTGTGCAGGGGTGGGTTATATATGCTAGGTACTTTTAGAGCTGTCCTGTTGTTTCCATGCTCTTTAAACATTAAGTTTAAGTTCAATTTACAAGTAAATAACTTCAAGTCAACTAGTATCCTAGCAATGTCACCCCTTCTGGATGGAATAAAAGACATTCCTTTAGACAAAGGGTTTGCCAATGCTGTATTCACCTCATAGGTAGAGTAATTGAAAATGTCAAAATCACCATCCGCATTTTTAATTAATTTAAATGTGTCATTACTTACAGCTTCAAAATGTCCACAACAGTCAATAAAGTTAAGGGCTCCAAGCTGAGATGTTATTGCCTCCTCTGGCAACCCCCACGGGTGTTCGCCTTCTGTTTGGTACCCCTCAAGTTGTTCTGGTAGTTGCAACCCTGGGCTACTGGAAAATTTCTTGAGTTGTTATAATTCTGTCTCTCATTATCAGAACCAAAGGCATTAACATGATTTTTAAGCCTTTCACTATGACGGGGACCTTCTTCTGTGATGTTTCCTGGGCTCCTTAGAGTGTTTGCATAATCACATCTGCGCGAGGCAACAGGATTGTTGGAAAAGTTGTGTTCATCCCCCTCCTCCCCTACTGGTGTTCGTTCACTATTCCATTGCCGAGATGGAGGTGGTTTCAGGTAAGCCAACATCTTCTGTAATCAGAATCATCCCTCTCAATCTTTTTCAATTTGGTAGATTTTAACTTATTCATATGACTGTCAGTACTAGGGAAAATATGGTCATAATCATATTTGTAATGTGCAATATCACTGTCCCTTATAATGGAGTTATTTAATACCTTGATCAGTATAGTCTCTTCCATATTTTAATTGGTTCATAGGTGTTCATAGGTGTGTACTATGCCAATGACCCTGGAGCCTCTACAAGCCTAGCCCATAGAAGTGCCCTGGCATCATGCCACCATTAGTTCCTAGTGCCTCTATCAAGTAGAGCCACTAGAATGATCCCTGGGGTAAACTTTCTATTTCCCATCCACTCATCAATATTTCTCTTGTAAAGGGCCAGTGAGGTGCTCTGCTTGACATGTATGGTAAGTCTATTCCAGAGCAGGGGCAGTCTCTGGGTTATGAACCTGTCCCTCCAGCATGTTCTGTTGATTGTGGTAATGAGATTGAGGTCCCTGGAGTGTGTGGTGTGAAGGGATTGGGATTTTGTTAGGTGTAACATTACTAACAGGGCTGGGTCAGACATGACTGTGTAAGTCAAGCAGAGATGGCCTCTTAATAGACGATATGAGACAGAGAAAAGATGGATTTTTTTAAGTCTGTCCATGTAGGGCATGTGTTTAAGGCCTAGGATCCTCTTCATGAGGTACTTTTGTGACCTTTCCAGCTGTTGCAGGTGTTTAGTGAGGTACATGCCAAATGGGGCATTGTACTCGATGATTGGTCTAATGAGGGAAGAGTAGATCGAGACAATGACCTCTTTCTTCCTGGATGGAAAACCCTTGGTAATGAGATGTGCCACATAGGACATTCTGACCACAGTGGCAATGTGGTGGTTGAAGGAGAGGTTGCTCAATCTGTGTCCATAGATCTATTATAACGCCTTCAGTGTTCAGTGGGCTACCATCAATGTGGTAATTAGTGGGAACTGAGTTTTTCCCAAAGGGAATGACAATGCATTTTTTGGCATTAAGCTTAAGGCCATGGTTTTGACATGAGTCATTGGTCTCAGTGAGGCCTTTCTGTAGGATGTCTACATCACTTGGGGAGTTAATAATGGCTCACAGCTTGCAATCGTCGGTGAACTTGGTCAGCCAGAGTCCCTTCATCTTGGCCTGGACTTCTGAGAAGTAGATGCCAAACAGGAGAGGACCCAGGACTAATCCCTGTGGGACTCCACTTGTGACTGGTTGGAAATCTGACTACTACTGCTACTTTCACACTGCGGGTTCTATCTGTGAGCCAATTTGCATCCCACCTAGTAATATAGGGGTTGATACCTAGTTTGGTGAGTCTATATCAATAATTCCTAAGTGGGGGAATGGTATCAAAGGCCATGGCCAGATTGAGGTAGGCTGTATGAACTGCCTTGCCCTCATCCACAGCTCTGGTGACTAACTCAAAGAAGTCAACCAGGTTGAGCAGGCATGATCTATCCTTCACAAAATGAAATTGCGTATGATCCAGAGTTTGGAGATTCCCTATATCCATGTTAATTAGGTCCATGATGATGCGCTCCATAGCCTTACATGTCAGACTCATCAGGCTAATGGGGCAATAATTCCCAGGGTCTGTAGTCACTCCCCCTTTATGGAGAGGGATGGCTGTAGCAGTGCAGCATTCTGTAGGGACAAAGCCTGAGGTGAGGCTATGATTGAACAGAGCACATGTGTGGTGCCAGTTCACTTTGTAGTTCATGTAGAACACAGACAGGGATATTGTCAGGTCCCATGAAATATGTATTCTTGGCCTTGGACAATGCAGCTTTAACCTATGCTGCAGTAATGCTGGGTGCCTGGCTTTTCATCATAAGTGTTAAGAGAATGAAACAGAGTGTCTAGCCTTGCAAAATACACATCATCGTCCAAGTTCTTTTCTATTTCATTCTGCATTTTCTCTATTTTTTCAACCAGTTCATTTTCAATAGGTGAAAAAAAGTCCAGCAACAACTGTACGTACTTGAAGCTGGTGTCTAAGTTAAGGGCTTGCCATCTGGCCAACAATTCAGCGTAAGCCTTCCCATAGGAAGGCATACATAAAGCATGCAGTCCTCTTGGAACTATTTTAAGATGAAGGCATGCTTCTAAATGAGGTTTAAACAATTCTTTTTCTAGTTCCAAAAGTATGTCATTGAGGCACTCATCCTCACACACATCAAAGTCACTGCATTCTCCATTAGCATTCAGTTTAACAAATAATAGTGGGTTATTGTTCATATGGTGTCACAGGGCGGTAATCAAGTTTAATAGCTTCTGATTCAGCACCAGTCATGTCTACTTCCTCAGAAGAATGTGAAGCAACAACAACAGCAAAAACAATAAAAATCCAAAGCAGCCACGGAAGAATCCCACTGGAGCCACCACAACCAGTTAAAACTTTAGTTATCACACAGGTAAGCACTTTCGAGGTCCCCGCCCCAGATTTGCTTATACTAGCAGCCAAAATCTGAAGCAGATTTTATGTAAGAACATACTTCCCAACAGGTCCATAATACATAGGAAGATGTTGGGAACTTTTAAATGTAAGAAATGCAAGTAGATTTCAGTTTATGGTGTTATATATTCAACAAGTGAGTATAGGGGGGGTGACATTGTACACAGTACTGAATTAGCTGAGTTAAGATGGATAGTTGAATTGCATACTGGGTTAAATGCTTGTATGCCTTTAAAACCCTTAATGAAGCAACGTAGGTTCTGTTATTGATTCTAATTGCTTGCTATTTACTTAAATATGGCTGATTTTAACTGTTTTTTTAGATCTGATGAAGAGCTAATGCTCAAAAGCGCTTATCTGTGTGTTAAGGTTTTAACTAGTCGTGGTGGCTCCAGTGCGATTTCTTCTTATTCTGTATGATATATTTTACCACTGTGGATTGCTACATCTTCCTTGGCTGTTTTGGAGTTTTGTTGTTGTATATACAGCTAGGGAGGAAGGAGAGAATATGTTTCATCAAATATTTGACTATATGGTGGTTAACATGAAAATTATAACTGCAGGTGATGTTTATTTTGATTAAAGGGAAAATAAAAAAAGGAAAGGTAAAGATGTAAAAAATGTATGACATGATAAAATGTAGTAAATTAGCTGTGTGGCACAAAGATCATTGGACTTATAGAGGGGGGACCTTGGATCTGAAATTGATTACTTTGTATTATCGGCAGGATTAGGGGTAGCAGATGTTATGACAGGCTTTCAGACCATTTAGCAATAGGAATGGAGGTGATAGAAGAAAGGGAGTATATTAAAATAAGAAAGGGAATAAAAAATAGATGTGAAATTGAGGGATGAAATTGGAGTACGGGAAGTATTGCAGCTATGGAAGGATCATATCACCAAGAAGGGCTTCTATAAAAACGGTTCTGAATGCTGGATTGAATTAAAAAATTGTTTTTTTCAATAATTGGATGTAAGACAGGAAGAGAGAGTGAAGTATGGAAAAATGTATAGAAATATATTAGAGAATTTAAATAATACGAGAGAGTGTTATGATATGGAAAAATAAATATGTAAAATAAATAAAAAAATGAAGGCATTGCTGTTTAGGCAGATATATCATTTACAAGGTTGAAGGGAGGGAGTATCTGCATATTTGGGTAAAATAGTAAAGGAGGATATTAGTATAATGAGGGAAGTGAAAAATTTAAAAGGACAAGTTAAAAGAACAAATTATGGGTACTGTAGTACCGCATGTGCAAAATAGGCGCAAGAGTAAAAAGCAGGAAAATAGGTGAGAATGGAAAAAAATCCAGAACAAGTTAAGGAAGAATTTGAAAAAGAAATCACTACTAGTAAATTAGATGAAGTACTTCGAAGAGGAAATGCTGATTCAGTTTCAGGCCCTGATGGTATAGGGCAAGGAATGCAAAATGGATTTCCAGAGAGCATCTTGTAATGTCACTGAATGAATGGCTGAAGGAAGGGTTTGTTTATGAAAAATTATGTAGTGCGATAATAAAATTTATATGGAAGAAAGATGGTAAGAATGAAATAAAACAAATCGGAGACCCATCACACTAAATAATGCAGATTATAAATGGAAGGAATGATGAGGGATATTATAGAAGAACGTATATATAATATAAAAAGGGATGAATCTCAAGAATTATTATTAGTCGTAAGAGACATTATGGATGATATAAGTAAAAGTGAGGATGTGAAACCTATAATAGATGATATCATCAAGGCATTTGATACAGAAGGACATGATGCTTTGTCAGATGTCATGCAGAAGTATGGAACAGGCAAAATAATTAGGTGTGTGTTTATGTCTGCATATCAAAATAATAGAGTGAGTGTGTTAGTGAACTGGTGGATGCGTAAAGAAATGCAGATGAAGTGTGGTAGAAAACAAGGTTGTCCCATGAGTGGAATATTGTTTGCATTGATAATGACCGCAATAGTCAGGTAAAGTAGCTTCTGAAAGATGCTAGGTATGTGATGCAAAAGGATGTGGTAATTCCAGTAATTTTGACATATGCAGACGGTACAGGTGTTAATTGCTAAGAACAAAATATGGATGAGGGAAGTGCTGGTTTGTCTGAGTGAATGTTTAAAGGAAATGGGAATGACCCTGAATAAACATAAAAGTAAGGGTTTGAGTGATGCGGTGAAAATTGGGGGGGGTGCATTTTTTAATGAATGACATGTCTCTGACAGGGATACAAACTGAGAAAAATTATGTAGCTATGAAAGACATATGCCTTTTGTAGAAGTCCTATAGATTAGCACTCAGGAAAAATGTTTTATCTGTAAATTCTGCATTAATGGGGAAACAGTATATATGTCAAATGTTTATATGATTCCGGAAAATATGAAAAGAAAATTGTGCAATTCATGTTTTCTTTCATATTGGGTTCAAGATTAAACCCAGTGAAAAGAGGCGTGTTGTATATGAGTGAATATGAGGGGGAACTGGGGTTATTAAATATAGTTGTTTACTTTTCAGAGTATTAAAATGGGTAATGGAAAAAAGCGAGAAATTAATACTAAGAATGTAGTACAAAAAGTTCTTGGAGATGATGAGACCAAGGAAAAGAGAAAAAGGATATGTGAATGAAGAAATTAAAAATGATCAAGAAAAATGCTAACATGGGAAATAAAAACTGATAAGACAGAAAGATAGAAGGATGTATTATAATAATGTGATGAAAACTTGGAAAATAAATACAGATAAGACAGAAATATAGAAGGATGTATTATAATAATGTGACGAAAACATGGAAAATAAAAACTGGTAAGACAGAGAAAGATAGAAGGATGTATTATAATAATGTGATGAAAACATGGAAAATAAATACAGATAAGACAAAAATATAGAAGGATGTATTATAATAATGTGATGAAAACATGGAAAATAAAAACTGATAAGACAGAGAAAGATAGAAGGATGTATTATAATAATGTGATGAAACATTATTATTATGTAAATCCATTGTAAAATTTTGCAAAAAACAAACTGAAGAAATACAGGCAAAACAGAAATGGAAGGCCTGAATAAACAAACTGCTGTGAATAAAATCCACAAGAACTTTAACCCAGAAGCCTTTTAAAATAAAAATGTGCTTAAAAAATGAAAGATAAGTGCTTTCATTTAAAAAATACATGAACTTCATCAGATAACAATGCTGGAAATACACACTCATTTTAAAGCTTTTATGTTCAATCACATGACAACCAACCCCCCAGGACTTGAAACATCATCTTAAAGGAACCACTAAAAAGAAATTCACAGTGGATCAGCACTGACTCAATACTATTTACAAAAATTGCAACAAAGAACAAAATATAGGAAAAAGAAACAGAATCCATTCCTCATAAATTAGAAAAATAAAGGCAAAAATATGTAAATACATTTAGGGCTCATCTTTCTAGTGTTTTTAACTTAGGCAAATATGCTATTGAAACATGTTCATTGAGTACAGACCAGATTTTGGCATTCAAACACTACTGCCAATATAAGTCATGTTTTTCAAGTAATAAGGTCCATGGACTTTGATTATTATTAGAAGGCATTTGCTCCAAAATGCAAAATTTGAATGTATGGTGTGGGTAACATTTTATGTGTTTATTAGTCTCTTTTCTCATTTTCATTTCATATAAATGTTCGTATATTCTGTCCCTCAGTTTCCTCTACATTTTTCCTATGTAGAAACAGGGGCAGAATGGGTCTACTTCACTTTGTTGAAAAACCTCGATGCTAAAAAGTGCATCATCATTCCCTTTGGGAAAAACACAGTGCCCATGAACTACCACATCGACGGTAGTCCACTTAACTCCCAAGGTGTGATAAGAGATCTAGGGACACAGGTAGATAGCAACCTCTCCTTCGACAACCATGTTGCCACTGTCGTTAGAAAGTCCTTCTATGTGGCACACCTCATTACAAAAGGAAGAAAAAAGTCATAATCCCTCTCTACTCATCCCTTATTAGACCTGTTACAGAGTACAATGTCCCATTTCGCATGTACCTCACTAGACACCTACAGCAACTGGCGAGGCCACAGAAATTCCTCACAAAGAAGATCCTAGGACTCAAACACATGCCCTATACAGACAGACTCAAAAACTCCAGCTTTACTCCGTCTTATATCACCTACTTAGAGGTGATATCTGCTTGACATACAAAGCCATGTCTGACCCAGTGTTGCTAGACATTTATTTATTTATTTTATTTATTTATTTGTGGTTAGTTTACCAGGATAGTCCACTAGGCCAAGAAGAACACATTTTCAATGGAGTCCTGGGGAGAAAAGCTCGAAAAACAAACAAAATTACAAACAAAATTAAAATAAAAGCTTTTGTTACAGAAAGTACAAAAGTACTAGTAAAAACATTGGATTTAAATATACAATTCCTGAAACAAAAATCACAATTTTCTGAGATAAAAAGTTAACATTGCAAATCTAGAGTAGTTATATACACATGGATTGGTTCCTGCTAAATCATATATGAAATAGGAGAAGTCAGAGGTGAAGAGAGGAGAAGAGGTTATGTCGGGTGGGACATGCTTCATCTGAAAAAGTCTCAATCCCTCTGCACCACACGCTCCAAAGACCTCAACCTCATCACCGCAATAAACAGAACCTGCTGGCGGGACAGGTTCCTAACCTAGAGACTTCCCATACTCTGGAATAAACTCCCCATTCATGTCAAGTAGAGCACTTCACTAGCACTCTTCAAGAAAAATCTTGACGAGTGGATGGGTAACAGGAAATTCACCCCGGGGATCACTTCAACAGCCTTGCTCAATAGGGGCACAAGGATGTAACGTCCGGCAACAGGATGACAGGGAATATTCTTGGGCTAGGCTTGTATTGGCTCTAGGGCCATTAGCCTAGTACTCACTTATGAATCTATGAATACTATTTTGTCAAACCCTATTTGTCAAAGCCTTAATCCATTAAACAGTCATTTAAGTGAAATTTTTCCCAGGGGATAAAATGCTTGGCCATCATCAGGAATTTGCCCTTTTCCCCATTGTAGTGTGATCTCAGAGTTGGTATATTTAGTCAGGGGGCTGTGGGGCACAGCCCCCCCCCCACCTGAGTGGGTTTTAAATTTCAGGAATTTTGTGACACTCGTGTAGTTTGCCAAGTATTTTTCCCCTGGGAAAAATTTTGCTTGAATTAACATTTGATGGAGTAAGGCTTCAACGAATAAGCTTTGACAAAAAGGTATTCAACAAATAGGCTGTTCAACAAAGTGAACTAGACCCAGGCAGAACATACATAGTGCACAGTATACCACCTTTGCTGCACAAGAATTGAATCTATTTTTTATAGCGACCACCTGGTTGTTCAATGTAATTTCATGGCACACCAGAATATTGGTGCAGTAGGGACAACAACCACACTTTTTCAACCCCATAAATTCAGTGTTTTGTCTGTGTTGATGTTTGGACCATCTGTGTTCTAATATGGTTTTCAAATTCATGTCTCTTTTGAACTCCGCTCATGGATCTGGCCCTACATAATCACGAAAGGATTTTATCTACAGCAGTTTGTTTCCTTGGGCCTTCCATTTGTGTTCCATTGGAAAATTTACCAGAAGAAATGATTAAAGTCATTAAAGTAAGGAAATGTTGTGCACCAAGATAGCAGAGTATCAGGATTTCCTATGAGGACTGGTAATAAACAAGTTACCAGTAAAGATGAATATGCCTTATAAAAAGAAAGTTAAAAGCATGTGTTTATTTTGGGGCAAGGAAGAGACTACAGGGCATATTTCTGAAATGTAAAACAATGATGAGACTCTGAAAAAAGTTGTGCGAGGAAAAATTATTTTGAGAATATTAATGACAAACAATATAGATATGAATATGAATATTTATGGATATTTTAAGAAGAAGAAGAATGAATATGTGAGAAAAGTAGATTATTGTATGTAATATGGGTTACCTGGAATGAAAGACTGAAAGCAATTTGGTTTAATGGGAAATGTATTTTGGCATATATTGTAAAAATTAGATTCTGGTTTGGAAGAAGAAATGGGACTCAATTATGGAAGAATAACAATGAAACAACAAGGATGTTATAGGAAAAATGACAAATAGTAAACACAATTGAAATATGTATATATGGGCCTGTAAGTATGTCAATAATATTTTTTGTTGTGTTAAATAAAGGAGTGCTGCTCTCATTAATAGTCATCATGTGATCTTTTACATCCAGCTGACCTACCACTTACATGGGTAGAGATGGGACCTTAGTTTAACATCTCCTCTGAAGGATGACACAATCAGGAGTTTAGCACCCCCTTATGCTGCACTGCAGTGACAGCAATCAATCTACCTAGTGTGAGAATAGATCCCACAGCCTTCTGTGCCAAAGGCAAGTATGGTGCCTCTTGCACCACTGACATGGAATATTTCAAATGAGTATGAATATTTGTAGAGTAGAGATATATCCTGCAGAAATTCTTTTAGAGAGTAGAAGACATCTTCTTGGCTCTAACTTTTAATTTTTTTGAGGCATGCTCAAAAATTTATTTTTATGACAACAGGGAGTATACTTGGACATCACAGCATCAGAGGACAGGATTATGCTGTCTTCTGATAAAATTAAGATAGGATACGATGAGTTTGATACGTACTGATGCCAGGAGTCCGCTATGTAATGCTATCAGGAGTCCAATAAGTACTGATGTCAGGAGTCCGATATGTACTGCTGTCAGGAGTCCAATAAGTACTGCTGCCTTCAAGGTTTCCCTGCTTTCAGTACCACATACATGGTTACCATGTTTATCATGATCATACATGTAGTGGTGCATTCTGATGGTAATGTCCATAATACCCAAAGGGCCCCTGCTGCATTCTCTAGCAGGTGCCCAGCCCTTGTCCCAAGGGAAGGGCTGTCCTGGGGCACTGACATCGTCACCATGTTTGCTGTTTGTTTGCTAAACAACTTTCATAAACAGATTAAGGACATAATTAGTATTTGTTGAGTGTAGAAGACTCTTGGGTGGACAACATTAGTAATTCATTTCACTCAGGTAAAATATATAAGAAAACCATAACAAAGATAAAAATTAAACAAGAAAAAGATGTCCAAGACTTTATACAGCTTTAAATTAGTTTAAAATTTCACTTTACACAACAATAAATACGTACAAAATCTTAAAAACTCAAATATGGATATATAAGTTACCTAAGGTAAATTGTGTTTCACAGAGTTGAGACAGAAAAGGAGATGGAAGAAAAATGGGGGGGGGGCATCTTTGATATCTTACAGAAATAGTTTATTAGGTATAAAAGTAAATAGACTTTGGGGGCCAGGGAGGTAGCTGATATAAGCACAGGGATGCAGTTCCACAGAATCATGGAATCATAATAACAGAGTGACGGAAGTTTGGTAAAATCAAGTCAAAGTCAAAGAAAACATTGTCATTCAAAACTACACAGCAGTGTAGCTGAAGGAAATTACAAGGCTTCTTTCTCAATGCAGGAAACAGTTGCACATATAGACAGAGAAAAATTAATAAAATTAAAATATCACAGTAGAAATTTAATAAATATCAATTTGCAAATAAAGTAGGACAGCAGTGACTCACACCCATCCCAGAACAGGAGATAAGGAAGACAAGGAACAATATGAAGGTAATATTGTCAAAGTAAAACTGAAACAATAGCAGCATATCTATGATTGGACTGACTTATTGCACAGTTTGTATATTGCAGTTAACAGTCCTTCATTGTGGTAGGAGAGCTACCTTAGTATTGTACTTGGTTATTGCACATCTATAAAATAAGCCACTTGATAGGCTAGTTATGTAAAATACATGGTTGAGTGTTTCGACAGACTCATGGTTCTTTTTTCCCCAAGAGTTCAACAGTCTAATGGAGAGCAGAAAGAAATTGTTATTTAGTCTGGTGGTCTTGCAATGCAGGCTTCTGTATCTCCTGCCTGAAGACAGGTGAGTGTACAGACCATTGGCAGGATGCGTTGGATCACTGGAAATCTTTTTGGCCCTGTTGATGCATCAGCATTTATGTAGATCCTCCAGAGGTGTAAGGGAGGTGCCAATAATTCTTTCTGCTGACCTTACAACTCTCTCGACAGCCTTCCAATCCCGATTGTTACAGCTTTCATACCAGACTGTAATGCTGTTGGACCGGACACTTTCAGTGGACCCCTATAAAAAGTCTGAATTATGGAGCTTGGTAATTTTGGCTTCCTAAGTTTGCACAGAAAGACCAAGCATTGCTGGATTTTTTTTAACTGTGCTGGATAAATGGACTGACCAGGATAAGTTCTTTGTGATATGAGCACCCAAGAACTTTGTACTCTTGACCCTTTCCACTGTCATTTCTTTCATCATTAGATGTTTGTGCGGTACTTGAGATCTTCTGAAATCAACAATCAACTCCTTTGTCTTGCTGACATTCAGTGCTAGATTGTTGTTGTTACACCAGACCAGTAGTTGATCAATCTTGTTCCTGTAGGCCTCCTCCTCTCCGTCTTTGACTTCTGTCTTTAAATGCAAATTGCATGAAAATATTTAGTTAAAAGTGCTTTCAATCAAATACAGAATTAATCTTTTTTGCAGGGGTGCAAGCCCCCCTGCCTTCCTTATTTGAGGGGATACCTCCGACACCCCCCAGACTTAAATATACCTGGTCTAAGATTGCATCGCAATATAGAAAATAGAATTCTCCAATAAAACTGAAGCATTTTAGATTAAACATTTTTGGTCAATTTGCATTTTGACTGAACAGATTTGACATATTGACACACACTACAGTTCCATGTTGATCGTATGAGAATGTCTACCTTTAGCATGGTCCAGAATTTAGTGTAAAATGTAAGGTTTTTAAGATGTGGTGGAAATAATTCCAAGAGTTTGGATGCAAAGACTGAGAATCTGTGACATGCACACTGTAGTTTGATTTTGAATGTTTGTAGAGTATTAATTGACTCTGACTTCTACAGTTACAGGAGGGGATTTTTCTTGGTAATTTTAGTAGCTAATTGTGAGATGTTTTCAAATTTTAAGGATGTAAGTAATTGAGAGACAAGTTACTAGCAAAGCCAAATGGCTTCCAATCAAGCAGTGATGTTCTTGTCTAGGGGAGAACGTGATTAATCTACATATGTTTTTGGAAATTCTTTTTGTAATGCCTCTAGTAGAAGTAGCATCTATATGGGAGATAACATATTTTAATTGAGTTAATAGTATGCCTTTCCCCTGTGATACAACAAATGGCAGAAAGTATAGTTCTTACAACAAATGAGAGATCGTTTATTCCAAGAATAGTAGGCAGGTCAATTTGCTTCTTGTTTTATTGAGACAAAGATGAAAGTTTAGGATTTAGTCAAGCCAGATGCCTGGGAATTTAAAGAAGGTCGTTGTTTTAACAGGGTTATTGTTTAGGTCTCTGACTTTTAATGGAGCGTTTGGCATGTTTCAAAGCACTGGTTTTGTTTTGGGTGACTTCAAAAGATGTTTGTTATTGCTAATTCAATTTATGAGGGAATGAAGGTCTGATTCAAGCCAAGAGGAGTACAATGAGTTTGCTTGTAGTATGAGCATATCATCAGCATATAAAATAACTGGAGGATGCGGAAGGCCATTGGGTGGTTTGTCTAACAAAGACTTTAAGATGGAGCCATAATGGACAACTTTTAGTGGAGGGGTAGGGGGCATCAGCAGATATGCATGAGCCAGTGTTACCAGTAAAAGTCAGAGAGGAAGTATGGGGAAAAAACAAAAAATTGGCATCATGGCCTAAAGCTGTTTCAAACATGTTTATTTGGGATAGAGTGATCTATCAAGCAAAAAGTCTTTTTAGGTGTATAAAAAGTGATCTTGTTAGGTACCCTTTAAGCACATTATGTAGTATTTCATTGGTTAGGGTCCAAACTGCTGTGCTGTGTCATTTCAGGAATCCATGTTGTTTTGTGGATAGAAGGTCATCTTGTTCAATGTAATGAGAAAGTTGGCTGTAGATTTTTTTCTTGTATTTTTCCTAGTGTGGGGTACTATAACCAAGGACAAGAAAAGGAATGCATTGGTAGGAGTGAAGTGATCAAGTAATGATTATAGTATATCTATTTTCCGAATGTTTGACATAATACTTCTAATTATACAGATATTGCAGAACTGCTGGAGAGGAACTGTGAGGAATTCCTTGCAGTAGGAAATGAACCATAGTATGATATAGTCAGAACCAACAGGAGTATCTAGTAGATTCAATAGTTTTCTATTTACTATTTAATTTCTGTGAAGTTAAAACATGGAGTGTAAGTAGAGAGCACTTGGTTGGGGTGGCATTGTGTATAGTTGGGCAAGAGTTGTAACAGCTTAATCAATTCCTTTAGGAAGTCAGATGTTGGAGGTGGACAATGTGTACTATGGATTGTGCTGAAAGGATAAGTCAAAGCAGTGGTATCATAATGGACAGTTAGATGTCTGACTTCCTTCCATAATAATTTTGGTCTGTGTAACAAGATTTGTTGTTTGGATCTGAGGTCGTTAGCGTGACGTGTTCTGTTGACCTTTTTAACTAGGTTTCAAAGACAATGTGAAATCCTTCTTAGTATCTAGGGTTGGGGTTCACATCCTCTTCTACTAGGTTTCATTTTTGAGTTAAAGAAGAGCTTTAACTCTTTTGTTAGCTGTTGACGTTTGCTGGTTTTGTGTAGGATAAGGATTACGGAAAATAATGTATCGAAGTTTTAAAAGGATTTTAAAAGGGTGCTAGGAAAACTTTCTGCTGACAGGTTTGGAGCATGTGGTTTATGTCTCAAGGACCAGTCCATAGAAGAGAGGTGGATTTTTAGTTAATGTTGATTTGGGATATGGGCCTGAGAGAATTAAATGAATTTGGGTGGATATTTTGGGACTATGTTATATAACTTGAAAGAAATGGGACAATAATCACAGAAGGTGAGGAATGTTCATTGAAGGGGAAAATGTTAGCAGGATTGCTGTTGATAGTGCTGTCCTAAATTCTGGATGGAAAATGTGGAATTGAAAATAATCTGAATGAGATCTATATTAGCTAGGAATTTTGTTTTTACCATGGAGGTTTACAACATAATAAAAGTACATCCTCATTATTGGGTGTCATTAATTATAATACTTATTCCCAGAGATTGCTCTGTAGATCCTTAGATTGAGGAAAATGGCCCTTACTGAAAGAAGCAGTGTTAAAGGAAACCAAAGTCACAGAATACAGGATTTATCCCAAATCTTTTGTCAACAATCCTTGGAAGAAAGTTATATCTCTTATTGGTATTCTACAAATGGATTCTAAACCACTTTAATGGCATCTGGAAGCTATGTATATTATTTGCCTATTCATTCAGGAATGTTTTAGTCAGAGTTCATTTTTCTTTTTTATTATTTTTAGGCCATTGTGTGTACTGTACAGAGTCAAATTTGTCTAATTTTGATTATCAGTTTTATGCTTTAAGAATCTATCTCACTTTTATTAGAAAAATAAAAATTATCTGAGGGAAAAACATTTAAATGGTCATCTATTTACACATATATGGGACTTTGTAGTGGTGACTTGTTTTACAGCACCTAACATGCATTAAGACCTCCTATAAATGCATGAAATATGTGACAAAGACTTGAATATGTATAGATCCCCCGCAATCTACAGTGAGAACTTCCAGAATGTCAACTTTAAAATGCATTAGACAAGACAACTTATCAGCTACAGATCATCTTCCTGGCCCCCAGAAGACTACAAAGGATTTCTAGATCTGCTTATCAAACTACCCATAAATAAAAACTTTTTGATAGGCAATTTCAACTGTACATTAATTAACTGGAGTCTGCATACTGCAGAGATTGGGTAGGCCCACATCTTTATAGATTTAGCAAATGGCAATTCCCTTGTAGAAATGATCTAGTCTAATAGACGTCTACCCTCTTCCTTGATTTATCCAAGGTCTTTGACATGGTCTCTCACTCTGCTCTCCTATGCAAACTTTATATCCTAGGATTTGACACCACAGCTATATCATGATTCCATAGCTACCTACAAAATAGAGCTCAAGCTGTCAAGTGACAAAAAAGAAATCTCATCTTTCTTTCTCCCTGTCCCATTTGATGTTCCACAAAGATCAGTCTCAGGACCCATTCTCTGTAACATCTTGATCAATGACTTATATTAAGCCTGTAAAACTGCATCCTTAGTACAGTTTGCAGATGACACCACAGTTATTTGTATCACAAAAAAAAAAAAAAAGTCAGCAAACTACAAGAACTTACCCAGCAGTCCTTCTCCTCTACAGACACTGGACTGACATCAGCCCAGCTATTCCTAAACCCAAGTAAATCCAAACTAATTCTATTTTCTCCCAAACAGCGTACAATCAACATAACCTTCTTCTTACCAAAAGGAATGATAATACATTTTTGCATTGAATTTAAGGCCACGACTTTGGCACAAATCATTTGTTTGTATAAGACCCTCTTGTAGGACGTTGACATCATTTGGAGATTCTCTGACCACACCCAGTTTGCAGTCATCAGCAAAATTTGTCAGCCACAGACCTTTAGTTTTTGATTGTACTTCAGAGAAATAGATTCCAAACAGTAGAGATACCCGGATAGAGCCAGAGGAACACCACTTGTTGCAGGTCTGCTGTTAGAGGTGGATTATCTTATTTTGACTGTATGGGTTCTATCAGTGAACCAGTTAGTGACCCATCTAATAATATAAGGGTTGATACATAGCTGGGTGAGTTTGTCAATGATGGCTGAGAGGAAGATGGTGTCAAATGCCTTGGCTAACTCTAGGTGGGCTGTATGCACAGATTTCCCCTCATCTAGGGCCTTGGTGACTGTCTTGAAGAAGTTCACCAGGTTTAACATGCACAATCTCCCTTTGAATACTTCAAACTGAGTAGAATCAAGTGTTTGGAGATTACCTATATTTTTGTTGATAAGGTCCATGATGATTCACTTCATGGCCTTCCAGATAAGGATAGTCAGGCTACTAGGTCTGCAGCTCTCGGAATCAGTGGAAGCACCACCTTTGTACAAGGGAAAACAAGGTGGCCATTTCCATTCATCTGGGATGAAGACAGTGCTTAGACTATGACTGAAAAGAGCACCCAATGATGTTGCTAAATCTTGTTGGAGCCTGTGACGATAGGAGGTACTGCCAGCCATGTCAGGGATAAGTAGGGCAGTGGATGTATGACTTGTGCCAGCACAGCTAGCTGGAATTTTGTAAATAATTATATGTCATTTGTATATCAAGCTGATTTGTACAGATGCTTGTCCTGAAAATGTATTTGTGAGCTTTGCTTGTGTTAATTGTGTTAAAATGCATCAACAGTGCACCCTGTTGAAATGAAGAGAAATATACATGTTTTATGGTATCAATTAAATGTATATGTTTAATAGAGGACAATGGCACAGCAATAGTTAACAAGCTGGATTATTTTAAGAAAAATAAGGGAAAATGTAAATGAGCTGTTAAATCATTGTACATTACCCCACAGTGCTAAGTAGGACCGGAGATGATGGGTCTGTGACAGAGCCTTTGTTCATTAGCTCAGTGAAAAGAGGGGAGGCCTCCAGGCACTACCATAAAAGCTCTAAATGTGTATTGTAGCAGTCTGCTAAAGTCCTGTCTCAAACTTCAAAAAGTAGATATTGTGGGAACCTAGAATCAGGTGACCAGAAGAGGTAATTCTACAAGTCATCTTGGAAATTATATTTTACAGGGAGTAATCTCAGAAGATAGAGTATTCTGTTTGGGAGCCTGACTAGAAAGACTGCTCACATATTTCATCTTGCCTTACCTAAATAAGTAATTTAACTAGGGAACAGAAACATTATCTTCAATTCAGTCAGGAATATAGTGAAGCTTAGTTTATTTATTGTTTTTCTTTATTTGTCTGAGTCTGTCCATCAGTGTTATTTTCAGTATTTCCTATGATCTAAACTCTGTGGTTTACTGTGAATATATATTTAATATTTTCATGTTTTTTTATTATTTATTATTAATTATATTTAAAAATTTATTGGGGCTGGTCCTTAATATCTAACCTTTGAGAGTATTTATACTTACCTGATGAGACTATGTGGCCACTCCAGAAGGCCTAGCCATCTTAGTGAACTACTATAATTTGTATTAGTATTAATATTGCACAGCATATTTGGACACCCTTTGTTAAGGGCCTTAGAGTAGCTGATTGTGAAGTGTCTGGTGGCAGTAATAACTACCTTGTACTCTGGGCAAAAGGGGGCACAGCAAGTAAACCTGTGCCAGCCTTTCCCAGGTATGTGTGTGTGAAAATTAAATCTCTTAGTGTGTGTTATTAACTTGGGGCAGGGACGCAAAGCACTGGGTTTACAGAGAGGGTGCTGGAGGACTTGGCTTGGACACTCATCTGAGGGCCTAAATGTACAGTTGTACCAGTAAGGAGTCTTATTGAGGATGTGGAGGGAGACAGATATAGAGACATCCTGACCCTGGACTGAGTGTGTTCCCTGTGTGCTCTTAAGGGAAATTGTGCTTGATGTAGAGAGGTCTACAGCTGGATATACTGAGTGTAGCCATTTGTATTCCAAGTGCATGTCCCTCTCCAGTTTCAGTGGTGAGGATTCAGGCTCCTTGATTACTGGTCCAGTGTGGGACAACACATAGGGATGTCCATCACATATTAGTAGCACAAAGAGCCTATGTAAGACGCAGCCTGGCATGTGATCACTTCCCATAGATGATGTGTTTTTGGCCTTAGAGAGGGCATTTATGACCTGCTGTTTAGAGATACAAGGTAGGGGACAAGTGCTAGGGATGTCATTGGGTACATGTGGAGGGGACAGGGGAGTGAAGTTTTCACAGAACCTCTCATCCAACAGGTTAGCTATGTCCACAGGCTCAGTATATGTGGTGTCATTCACTATCAGTTTGGCACAAATCTGGGCCTTTCCTTTTAGGTTACAGATGTAACTAAAGAATGCCTTATGGTTGTTCTTAGTTGAGGAAGCTAATTTGGATTCATAGTTTGTTTTGAGTGACTCCACAAGAAGTCTTATTTGCTTGTTTAAGCTGAGGAGGGAGTGTTTCTATTTTAGGGCTAGCTCCCTCTTACTCTTAGACAGCAATTTCTTCCTCTTATTGTAAAGCCTGTTAATGGCAGTTGTCCACAAGGTGGATTTGCTCTACCTTGAGGATCTTGCTTTAGTCCTATCAGGTATGGCCAAGTCAATGCAGTTATACAGGTATTTGTATAAAGCATCGGTGTAGAACTCGGCATAGTTGCCTGTTCCATCTGAGGGGGAAGGTGCAGTGAAACTATTACTACCATCCCATAAGAGGTTATAATCTGCTTTGGAGAAGTTTTTTAGTTTACTTGCTACGGGGAGGGGGGGGGTGATAGTTGCTTCAAATGAGATTGATTTGTGGTCAGATCTCACCAGGAAAGATTTCACAGTGGGGGTGCTGGGTGCTAGAGTTGTCCCAATATTGGTAGGCACCAGATCCAGGATGTTGGCACCCCTTGTGGGTGCCATTTCTATGTATTAAAATGAACTAAGATTGTGATAATTCCTTGAAAACAATCATAAAAATATTATTTCCTGCATACTAGGTACTTAGTTCTTGCATCACTAAGCCCTCATTTTGTACCCACCTGTACTACCATGTTTAAATACACCAACCCTGAGACCATACTGACTCAGACCAAGCAAAACATATTGTAAAAGTGTGAATTTCTGTTATATTCTTTCTAAGTAAAGGTGGTTTTTGGAAACTGCAATCTCATTACCACTGCAATGCAGAAAGGTATCTCATTCAAAAACACCTTCAATAGAACATACTTCAACCAAAATGAATATTGGAAAAAAAAATCCAACCAAACTCCAGTTCCACTTTGGTTGGGTTTTTTTCCAACATTTATTTTGGTTGAAAAGTGTTTTTGAATGAGATAGCTTTCTGAGAGGTATAAAGTGCGTCCCAGTTCCCATAATGATTTTATTTTTACACCAGTACAATTGTATAAGGATAAGAAAATGACTGAATGTGAGGAAAGACAAGTGTGCCTGCTGAGGGGAGATGCTGCTACCACTCCTTATCAACAAAAGTGTAAAACTGGAAAAAAATTCTTCAAGAGTTGCAATATATAAATGTAGTCCTCGTGCAAAGGGAACAGACATGTAACTAAAGCTATGTAAATGGCACCATTGACTGAAGTAGCAGGAGGAATACACTATACCACACAGGTGTGTAGGGTTCAAGAAGAAGTGTATATAATGTTTGTCATTTGGTGACTCACACTATTCCAACGATACTACCAAGTTTTGGAACTCCATCTCATGCTAACTCAAACTCATCGAATCTCAGCTTAAACAATACCTAATCATGCTCTTAGGTCTGCTCTTGCCATACTCCAGACTACTACCATAGAGCAACTTAAACCTTACCACTGCCTTCCGTACCATAACATCAGTAAATCTCACTGTACAACTCAAAGTAACCTCAAGTCTCTCAGTACGTACAACCTTAATTCCTGTAACATATTACCCATGACTCCTCTTCCACCGTTCTACTAATTACTCTCCTCACAACTCTACATACACCTCTCATTACCCATTGCACCTTTAATGCTTGCAAGCCACTTCACTTCTCCATTTTTTTCTGCTTCACTTAACTCATTCTAAGTATGTTTGTAGGATTATGTTATTAGTCACCTTCTTATCTTTTGTGTGATTACCTTGTAATCAGTGTTATACCTACTTCTTTGCATTTCTATTGTCTTTATATTGGTTCATATAACTATGTTCTGTTATGCAATCTGTAGCTGTAATTGTACTAATCTTCCTGTCAAATTGTGTGTTATGTTCTAAACAATATTCATTTTGTATAAGTACCATCAATATATTTACCTGTCTTTTGTACTATGTCATTTTTATGTGTGGAGCTTTTCAACCAGAGCCTCTGCTGAAAATGAAAATGCAATGCTTCCCAGACAGACTTTCCCGATAAAAATTATAAATAAAATAAAAGTAAATGCAAATAAATAATTTTGGAGTTTTGTGGTAAAGGCAGGAATGAATATTGCTGAAGTCAGTGTTCTTGAGATAGTACAGGGTAATCCAACTACACTGGGCGGGCAGCTGCAGCAGGAGGTAATCTTACTGTCACTGCAATTCTCTTCTGAGAATGAATTAATCAGTTAATGAAATGATCAGATCAATCAATCAATCAATAGTGAGCCAATAACATCATGCACTAATTAATCTTATCCTTTACCCCATTACATCACATAATTTTATAGTCTTTTGTCTGTTAACCACCATAAACTAATTTTGGATGTTTCCATCCTAAGTTTGATTTAATTTAATAAAGCCTAAAAACAGTGACTTTATCCTTTGTCATTTTCTGATACAGCCAGTTATGCATTTTTTACACAGTGTGACTTATGCCCTGTAGTCTGTTTCCTCATAACATAAAGTGAGCCTATCAGAAATTATTCCATGTGTTCAGGAAACATAAAGTGAGCCTATCAGAACTTTTGTGGAGGATTCCATGTGTTCATGATAACAGAATGAGCCTATCAGAACTTTTGTTTATGATTTCACATGTTGAAGATAACAAAGTGAGCCTGTCGGAACTTTTGTTTAGGATTTTATGTGTTCAAGATAACATAAAGTGAGTCTATCAGAACTTTATTTAGGATTCCATGTGGTCATGATAACAAAGTGAGCATATCAGAATTTTTGTTTAGGATTTCATGTGTTCAGGATAACATAAAGTGAGCCTATCAGAACTTCTGTTTAGGATATCATGTGTTACAACAAAGTGAACCTATCAGAACTTTTGTGTAGTATTTCATGTATTCAGAATAACATAAAGTGAGCCTATCAGAACTGCAGCTTTTGAGCCAAAACAACTTTCAACATTATGTATTTTCACTAAATATATCTGCAAACTTCTTATTCATAGATAGTTCAGAAAAATGAACTATGAACTTTTGATTAGGAGTTCATGTGTTGTCCTCCAAACTGAACAAAGAAAAAAGGCTATGCAATTGCAAAATATTTAGAGAAAAAGTAATGTTATATTAAGCAATGCTTTTCCAGTGCCATCTTGTCTGACTTTTTGCGAGTTGAATTACACTGCAAGGACACACAATAAAGTGCCAAATGCTATTTGTATGATTTTTCTCAACCACATAACATTTATATCTTTGGAAACTTGCAGTTAACATTTCTTTCCAAAAAATGGGTACTCTTATAATGCAAAATACCACACAGACATTCTAGTAATAAGGTTCTACAATTTAGTGAACAATATAAAGCATGTTTAAAGTTACCAGATTTATCACTTAAAGAAAGTTACATACAAAAAACTCTAGAGAGCTGTTGTCTTTCCTTCTTGGCCTACTAGTTGATGAGATATAAAAATTTCAAGTGTACAAAGACATCTTGCTGTCACTAAAATAATGAAGTATTATAATTCCTTGTTTGCAGTGAACATAACTCACATTAGTATATCTTATTTACTGTTGTTGGCCAGGTTATTCCCACTAGGCCTCTTTTTAGGGGAGACCCAAGACCCAAGGTGGTATTCATACAGATTAGGGGACATTATTCAATTACACCAGGGAACTCCACTACTCCTTTTTTTTTCAGTATTTGCCATGGGGTCTGTTACATCCTCCTGAAGTACCACCATCTCAGGTAGATGAGACTTTAATCTCATCCAAAGGACACCACACTAGGGTCTTTCTCGTAGTAGATGTAGTGGTAGGTAGTACAGAGAAGAGAGGGGAGAGCTCAGCATAGGGAAAGGTGGGAGAACAGAGCCAAAGGGATATGCAATCAACAGCATTTATATGCAGCCAGACAGCATCTATAAACACTAGCAGTTAAGTCCTGGCAGGGCCAAACTGCATAATTCCCTCCCTTAGGAAAGGTTAGCATGCTGTAGAAAGGAGCTATGCAGCAACAGATATAGCAAACTCTGCACAGGTTAAGTAATAATAACAACAATAATAAAGTAATGATAAAAAAGCCCCAGTACTGGAAATAAATGTAAGGACAAATAAGAGTACTATAAAAGCAAAGCAGGAAAGCTGAGCAAAAGCAGACATTGGGGAAAGCATAAAAAAGTATGGAATGACTAAAGAGACTGGATAACTCCCCACATAGAATTAAGAAGAATAGAAATCTTGAAGGCCCAGTGCAGAATCCATTGTAAGATACCCAGCAGCAAGGGAGCAAAGGGCAGACCAGTACGGAACGGCATGGGCGAAGTGATGAGCAGGACTCAGCAGAAGAAGAAAAGCACTAGAACTGAATAAGAAGAGTAGAAAAGAAAAACTGACCGGCAGGTACAGCAGCAACATAGAAGCATGTCCATATTTATGGAGGAAAGGATTTTATTCAAGACCGTTTCTAGTCCTCAGGGAAGAAGAAGATTGAAGGCAAATTCTACATCTTTGAAGACTCATCATTCAAACTCATCTGCCTCTTCTGCACACAAAGGCTCTTTTACTTAGTCTGCATTTAAAATATACTTACAGATTCTTATCCACAAGAATCAAAGTCAATATTTAAAATTCTCTTGGGCTTTGTCCTCTGAAATTTCTTCAGCTCCAAGGTTACTCACAATGTGCATAGCCCCAGCTATAACTTTTTGCAGGCTCTAAGGAATTCAGGTCATTTCTTACCTGTACAACCATTTTATTCAAGTGACTTCCAGTTCAGGGGTACTAAAAACGTTTTGAGTTCTGTATACCACATTGCAAACAGCCTTTCCCTTTCCAGACAAAAGGGTAGCTTGCAAAAGCTACTTCCAGAATCTAGCAAATCAGAAGTCTACCTCATCCAGAGCATTTCTAAAAGTCCTGGGAATCATGGCTTCAGCTGTTCTCATGTTTCCTAATACCAGGCTTCATATGAAGACATTCCAGTGGTTTCTTAGGTCAACCTCAGCCAAAGACCGGAATTCTCTCAATCAATGAATTCTAATCATTCCTTGCCTGATTCAGAACTTGCTTTAGTGGACTAAACAAGTAAAACTGTGTCCAGGACTCCCCTCTGTATAGCCTTCCTCTATAAAGGAAGTGAGTAGAATCCAGTCCAGGAGTCCCCTCTGTATAGCCTTTCTACCGGACATTGGGACAGATGCTTTGGATTTTGCATGCGGGGCCTGAGGTATCAAAGCTTTGGACCAATTGTGGACACCAGGAACTCTTCAGACTGTGATAGACAAAACCACAGTTATATGGTGCATAAACAAGGCAGGACAAAGTCTTACCTCTTTGCAGACTAGCCACGATAGCGTGGGAAGTATCCATTCAACACAATCTCCTTCTACAAGCAGCAACACTCTGAGGATACTATTGCTGACCCCATTTTGACCAGGACAACATTGGTTCTCTCTTCTCAAGGAATTTGCCAGAGATTATCAGACTTCTCCTCTCTTGGTGGATCTAGTTATGAAGGATAATAGGTCATGGATACATCTTAATTTACAGAGTCTGTCACTCACAGATTGAATTATAGGAATTTAAATCCTTTCAGATACCACTTCTCTCGGGACATACTACAGATTTTTGAGAGGATAGAAAACATAACAACAGAAAGTCTTATATATCCGAGTGGAAAAGGTTTTATGTCTTGTGTCAAAACAGAGGACAGGACCTCAGTATGGGTTGGGGTGGGCTTTCAATTTCTTTGTAAATAGGTTAAGTCTAGCATATCCTACACATCTATTAAGGTACATCTTTCAGCTATTTCTGCTTGTTTGCCAGTGGATTCTCCTCCATTTAAATCTAATCTGGTTAAACTCTTTCTTTTAGAGTTCTTCACATTAAGCCTCCAAGGAAAAGAGTGACCCTCCTTGGAACTTGCACTATGTATTCAAAAACTTAATACTCTTTCTCTCTCTCTCTCTCTCTCTCTCTCTCCTTTTGAGCCAGATGGTAATTCTTCCTTGAAGTTTCTGACCAGCAGCTGGAAAAGTTTGAGTTGCAGGCCCATTTGGGCATTCTTTCCTTTTTGTTTTTTCATAAGATAAAGTAAGTCTTCGAACCAATACTTTTTTCATAGATAAAGTGTTTTTTGAATTTACTCAATCAGTCTATCCAGCTATCTATTTTCTTTTCAAACCCTCAAAAACTTAAGAAAGAAATCTTCATCCCTTAGATGTACAAAGACAGCTCAGGCTTTACAAAAGCCTAAGAAAATTGGACCAATTGTGTCTCTCTCTCTCTCTCTCTTGCTGGAGAGAAACTGGGCTTACCATTGTCTAAACTATTTCCAGATGGACCTGCAGAGCAATTTGATTCTGTTATACAAATCATGGCAAATGGCTACCAGGGATAGTAAAAGCACAATCTGTCAGAACAACATCTACTTAAGGGCCTCTCATGCAAGGGATGAACTCTAAAACCATTCTTGAAGTAGCCACTTGACCCTTCGCTAAAACCTTCACAAAACATTACAAATTAGATGTTCAGTCCGGAGTAAGAACTGAATTAACTAAGGCTGAACTTCATGGGATCCTAAATTTGAAGGTTGTCCTCCCTTCCTCCACAATCTGACTGAGCTCTTGGAGTCATCCCAGATGTTAAGAATACTGCACTAGTGATCTAATGAACAACATAGAACAATCATATAGGTAACTTTCCATACTAGCAGATTTCGAACAGATCACTGTTGCTACATATATCCTTCCTCCATCTTGTCTAAATGTATCTTTTTAAAGTTTTACCTGGTTTCCAGGGTGGGAGCATTTCCTAATTTCTCTCCTACTCCCAATTTAATACAGTGTGTGCTCTCAAAATTCAGCCTGCATTTAATATTAGTTCTTCAGGATTCATACATTTCTTTAGGAAGTTAATCTAATTTAATTTTTTATCACGATAAGAAAGCCTTGTAGATGACATGGACATATATACCCCCTATAGTAACATACTGTCATGCTTAGGGCAGATGTACACCTTGTAAGGAAAGAACCTTGAGCTTTTTTAGGCTAGCAGGACAGCTAAGACCATTGCAAAAAAAGTCGCAGATGTTAAGAATACTGCAACAGTGATCAAGTCAAACATCTGCTATTATGGTAAGTTACTTACACAATTGCACTTTCTGTAACATTCTTTCTAGATATATGACCCCATAGGGTAAATTTTAATGACAGTGAAATTCTGATCACATTCCTTTCATGGAAAGTTATTAGGCATGCAGTCCAGGAGATATTTGAGGAGTCTAACTCAATTTTCCAATTGCCCCAAAGCACTGTCTAGTTACATGACTTGTTCAGATCACACAGTAGATGAATGGCAGCTGAGGAAATCACAAAGGATGCAACTCATCTGCAACTCATAGCCTTAATTCTCTGCAAAAAAGGGAAACTGAACTGGTGCATATTAACATGAATCACTACCTAGAAATATAGGCTGGCAGAATACTAAATTAGCTAGTTTATTTCATATTGGTGACCAGGCTGGCATTCCTGGATGGTGTTCAATCACAGATGAGACCACAGAGAAAACACTCTGCAAGTATTACATTCATTCATGCATTTTATTTTCTGTTTTCCATTGTCATCCTCTGCAGGGCTGGGGGCAGGACTGGTTAAAGTGTAAGCAGCATGTAATGGGAATACAGCAGAGAACCATGAAAGGATGAGCTGCTTATCTATTGCAACACACACCCACACACACACACACACCCACACACAAACACACACCCACACCCACCTCCACACACACACACACACACACACACACACACACACACACACACACACACACACACACACACACACACACAAACACATGCACACCAGCACATGTGCACACACACCTGCACACACACACACACACACACACACACAAACACATGTGCACACACACCCGCTCACACACACACACGAGCGCGCGTGCACATGCACAAACACATGCACACCAGCACATGTGCACACACACACACACACACACACACACACACACACACACACACACACACACACACACACACACACATGTGCACACACACCCACGACCACACACTATGAGTGATTTACAGGATGTTTGCCTATTGGTATGAGAGAAAAGCTAGACCCTAGGAAAAACAAATTGGACACAGGAGGAATACACGGAGCCCATGTAGAAGGCATCCTAACAAGGAACTGAGCTGTAGAACAAATCATCTAGGGCAGCAATGTTAAATGTTGTACCAACCTGCAACCCAAGTGTGATAGAAGTTGGCTAAACAGAAAATAAAGAAAGACATTTAGAAAGCAATATAGGCAAGTAAATAAATGAAAACAAAAATTAGTAGACCAAATAATACATGAGAAAAATATAAAATATAATGCAGTACACTTAGTACCCACAAACACACGTGCGCATACACACAAACAAAACACAGAAAAAAGTGGGCCCAGTAACACATATATAGGTAAAGCATACCATTTAGTTTATCCTAATATAAATAAGATTTAGTAAACTACAATACAAATAATCAACCAAAACCATACTGATACTAAAGACTTAATTATTTCTACAAGCCAAGACAAGATACTTAGTGCTTCCAATGAGAAAGACAGGAAATGTGAAAAATTATATTTCCTTGACAAAATTTGGCTGGAGAACATGTGTAGGCTGTTTTTAGTCTAATCAGTATCAAGTACTTAGCAAACAGATGCCACGTCAGATGCCCAAGGAGGGTCAAGGTAGAGAAGGCAAGCAAGAAGCAGGAACAGTGTCTTAGAAATGGCAGCCTGGGTTTGAATTAAACCCTTGTCTAAGGAAAATAATGCCTGAAAGCAGGTGATGGGATAAACCCACCCCATGTCAGAAACCCTAGGTTTGAATTAAAACCACTGTCTAAGGAAATAATGCCTGAAAGCAGGTGATGGGATAAACCCACCCCATGTCAGAAACCCTATAATTTGCAAGAATGTGCTCCTGTCACCTCTTGAAGCTTAACCCCAAGCAGCAAAAACTGAGAAGAAAGAAATGATTTCTGCCTTTCACTTGTCCTTCCATGAAAGATTCAACTGATTGCATAGTGAAAGGGTAACTATCTAAGCTTCTATTTGCAGGTTTGCCGATCACAAAAATATATATTTTTTTCTTCAAGTGCAGTCTGGGTTAATCTTTAGTGAGCTAGAATTCATTCTTATTCAATCACCTGGTTAGCTGCTCCATTAAAACTTTGAAATCCTTCATGAGCCGAACATCAGCTGTTCACCTGTTTTTCATGTGACTGGTCTTATCTCATTAAACCTCAGCATTTTAAAAAAAAAAAAAAAAAAAAAAAACTTTCTGGTATAAATCCATGACACTATGCCAGTACTGTCGCTAGGTTAAAGTTATTTCTTACACTCATTTTGTTAATTGGTTTACATGGCATTATTATACATGATCTGAAAAGAAAGTTAAATCACTGTTATGCTACAGTGTGTATTTCTAACAGGAGGAAGATATTTAAATAAAATCATGTGTAAATACCTTGAAATGACTTCTAACTGTAATACCTGTGCTGTTAATTATTAACAATAAAAATAACTCTTCATCCTAACTTTCCAAAAACCACTCAGGTGCGCTGCAAGTGACCTGTAAAGTAAAGGGAAAATAGTATTGACAAATTTTACGGCACTTAAAAGTGAACCTAAAAAAACAGAGCAGACAGACACAGACGCACAAAAATGCACCCCTGGATCAACTGTTGAAAAAGTGGAAGTAAAACAGATAGCATAACGTAACATTTAAAGAAAAGCAAAATTAACATTAATTACTGAAAAAAAAAACAGAGACTATGGTGTCCTGTGTACTGAGAAACACAAATCATAAAATATGAGGATGTGAAAAAGTACTGCAGAGCAGGTAACCTAACTAACTCCAGTAGTCCTGGGAGCTAATGGGCTAATAAAAGTAATTTATGCTATCTGCTTCCTGTGGTCATCTCACAGAAGGAAGTAAATTTGGACCCTTTCCATATGCTGAAGAAAGCATTCCTTGTGCACTTTAGAATGACACAGAACTGAACTCATCAACTTTAAGTATGTCTACTAAGGAATGTAACATATTCCCAATTATGCTTTAGAAAAATAAAACAGACTATTAAAAAAAGATAAATCATGAGGGACGTAATAAAGGGGTCACAATGATGGTGTCACAACACTGCTTATCCTTGACAGACACTTTTCTGTATGCATGCAGCTTCATATACCTTGGATAAAAATAGATTATTTAGTGAGCTACAATAAAGTAATATACTTAGATCTTTTAATAAATTAGTTTATCTATAAATCACAAATGATGAAATCAGTACATTATTAAGGCATCCATACTAATGCAAGGACATTAGTAAATATTAAAATACAGAAGTTAATACCATCTATCATCAATTATTTGTAATACCCCGCGTGTGCATAACTGTGTACATATTCACGTTATATACAGAGCGCCTGTTAAAAGTTTGAAGTCATAACTGTGATCCTTGGAACAGCAAGAATTTAATTGCAAATAAGGAACATTTTATATGAATTTCTACACTGCTGCATGTCAGACTGTTTCCCCTAGTCCAAAACAGAGTGATCTTGGACACCTAAGTAGGTCTGGTACAGCCATGTACTCATGTTGACTCCACAAAACTACCTTAGAAATACGATACTGAAGTTTGAAATTTGTCTTACTTATTTTTAAGAATTACAGTTTGATTTTTGAAGTATTTGGCTTGTAGTATATATATATATATATATATATATATATATATATATATATATATATATTTTTTTTTTTTGGTAATAACAATTTTCTAGTACTTGCAAGAACTGTGATGGATATAGAAATGAAAAAACAACAGTAGGTATTATGACTGTATTTGGTACAATAATCTGAACACGGGAAGAATATTGTATGCCAGTGAGATTTAGAATGAAGATAGGGATTTTTTGTTATTGACACGAGTTTAGTCAGATTTATTACACACAGTCTAATGAGAAATCTCCAAGTGGAAAAAATGTGCAACTGACAAATTTCTTAGAAATAATTTTAACCCTAAGTTAGAAAGTAAAAATATTTTTACGTTTTATTCTCATTCAGAGGAGCTTATTGAATATATGATTAAGATGGAAAAAAAATGGCCTAGACTGTATTTTTGGTGAGTTATTAAAGATAATGTTGAGACACAAGAGTGTGTGAAGATTAGGTAATGACTGCATTCAAAGACCAATTCCTTTAAGATTACTAAAGCAGTGGAATCTACAAACAAAAGGTATACAAAATTTATAAGTACTGCAAATTGCAGTAACATGTAGCACTGTGCAAAAACAGAAGTGTAACACATTTGTACCCAAGATTAAGGTACAGCTAATGCATGTTAGCAGTGCCTTGAAAAATGCCACATGCATAGCTGGCCTTAGGCATAGGCCAACTAAGTGGCGCCCTAGGGCACAAGCTCTAGCAGGTGTGCTTTTCCAGTATTTGTTTATTTTTTATAGTAAAGAAGTGGTTTCTTTAAAATATGTTGAATGAATACAGGAAAAAAAATGAAGGTTAAGACAAACTGTGAGAAAAATGAAGAAAAAAGTAATCTGCATAGTGTGGGTAGACCAGGATCGGGGCACCAGGTGGTGTGGGGAGGTGCTGTGGGGCCCTTTTGCCTGGGGCACCAGGTGGTGTGGGGAGGTGCTGTGGGGCCCTTTTGCCTAGGGCACCAGTTGACCTAAGGCCGGTCCTGGCCACATGGGTGTCAGTTGTAACTTCAAAGAAAACAAACATACTTGTGGTATATTTGTGTTCATAGCAAGAGTCTGTAGGAATAAGAAAAAGGAGCATTATGAGAATGTAAGTGTTGAAGGAGCTGCAGAGAAATGTTGTACTTATTGTTCACAAAACATTAATGTGCACAGAGAATACAGAATAAACATGCCCTTTACACTGTATAAAGTCTAAAACTAAAGCTCTTAGTGGTAGAAATGAAACTAGAAAGAATGTCTGTGAACACTGAGACGATACTGAGAGTACTGTCATAATAAACTGAAATTATGAAATAACACAGCTTTGCAACAAACTAATATTATATTGAAAATATATACCGGAAATCTTATAGTAGAGCAGGTGAGTTTTTTTCCTTTCATTATTTTGGAAGTTACTTATAAAGAACATGAGGAAACCTTACAATTTGGATCAGTTCAAGGTAATGGACCAAGTTTGCTGGAAGAAGATAGCTGTGGTAATTAATTAAATGAATTAATTTAAACTGTGAAGAAATAAAACACATATACTCTGAATAAGAAAGTGTTTACTGAATATGAGACTGTGGTTAAAGAAGAAATAGGATGGCAAAGGCAACATGGTTACTACCGATGTTGAGGCGTGTTTAAATTGAGGTTCCCCAGATTCAGGTTAGACTTTTTATTTAATCAGTGCAAAGGTAAAAGAGGAACTAGACTGCTGAAAGAAAATAATAACTCATGAAATAGTAAGACTGGGCTGCTTGTGTGCTGCCTTGTACTGAAAACTGATGTATCTAGAAGGTTCCGTGGAGATTATAAATGATTATACAATAAAATTTCAGTAATGGTGTAAAATGTGCATACTGATTAGACAAGCTGGTGTTCCATTGTAAATTCAGCATTACCCATTGTAATAAATTGTGGCTGCTGTTTTATCCACTCAGAGAAACTAAACCAGACTGTCAACAAAGAAGGCAAAATTCCACCCTCTATAAACAATGGAATAACAAAGGAAAAACTTTTGAAGAAATGTTTAAAAAAATTCTGTCTAGTTGTTACCACAACATCAGCAGTTCACAAGCTCCTTCACATAAACATTAGAAGCCATTCATACTCCTAACTCCCAAAATAGTGGCATTAATGTATTGTACTCATGTCAGCATGTCTATGTCCAGTGCACACACAGTACACTAAGAAGACATCTTCAGTTGTGGCAAATGGTGGAACATAACCACTCAAGGAAGACGTTTGCATATACAATGCTGTTATTTAATAAGGTAGACATTTCTGTGTTTTAAATAATGGCACTGTATAACAATGTGCGGATAATGAAGGCTTCAACTATGGCTCAATTTGTTTGATCCTGAGGCTTCGCCTTCCTGTTCTAGAAATCAAATCATGCCAGCTATGGGTAAATACTGCACTGAATTCTCCTAGCCATAGATGTTTGCTAGCAGCTTAACCAAGTAACTTCTTACAGTGTCCCATACCTTAAGAAGATCACTTCACTGCCCTTCCGACAGAGACTAGATGCTTACAACGTTAGAGACAAGCTAGCTTACCAACAGATGGTGTTAGATGATGCATCTAAAAAACGTGTGGCCACAAACACCAGTACAAAACTGGCTACTTACAACTGTTTAACTTCTGGAGCATTCATTTGCATTTCCTATATAGAATGTTTCTAGAAAGGACTGTTTACATGATGACATTTTTCTGGATGACATCTCCAAGTTTATGGTTTTGATCCTGAAGACTTGAGGTTGCAGTTTTGTGCAATGAAGCAATATATATATATATATATATATATATATATATATATATATATATATATATATATTTTTTTTTTTTTTTTTTTCCATTAGAAGAATATTACTTGGATATTCAGCTGATAAATGACTTACATTTATTTATTTACTTTATTTATTGTTAAACAGACAAGAAAGCTGGTACATGGACTGTTTTCAGCCATGACCAAGGACTCAAAAAGCAAGGGTAAATGCAACATGTATACATGTGTGTGTCTGTGTGTGTAAATGCAACATGTATACATGTGTGTGTGTGTGTGTGTGTGTGTGTGTGTGTGTGTATCATACACACAGAAAAAGAGAATAGAGTTTTTAGTATAGTGAATTGCCTAGAACATCACTGGGTTGTTGGAGAAAACTACAGCACCTCATAAAATTCCATGCACACATGCATAGAACATGAAAAAACTCTACATAGAGAGCAAGAGGAGGTCAGGATCAACCCCCAAACCCTGGAAATGTCAGAGGGAGAGTTCTTAGCATTAAGTCACATAATGTTGAGACTAATATAAAGTTATCATGGAGACTCTTGTCTTCTACAAGTTTTCTTCAAAAGGAATCATATTTAGGTTACTTAACACAGCAGGTTTATACTAAGTACTGTAGCCTTCTTAAAACCTTTGCATCATTTGTTATGTGATTTTGATGACTCACCACTGGCCCAATAATCAATGAGCCTCAATCCTCACCACTGGCAACAGCTGGGGACATGCACACTGGGAGGATGACAAGTACACACACAGTAAAGTGCAAAACCAAGACCTCCAGCATCCTCTCTGTCCAACCAATGCTTTGTGTCCCTGCCCAAGTAGCTGAGACACACACACACACACACGCACGCACACACACACACACACACACACACACACACACACACACACACACACACACACACACACACACACGCATGCACACACGCACGCATGCACACACACACACGCACACATGCACACACTTTGAGGTTTGATTTACACACACACACACACACACACACACACACACACACACACACACACACACACACACATACACACACACACACACACACACACACATACACACACACACACACACACACACACACACACACACACACACACACACACACACACACACACACACACACCTGGGAAAGGTTGGCACAGGTTTACTAGCTATGCCCTTATTATCAACTGCTTTAAGGCCCTTAACAAAGGGTGTCTAATCTTACTGTGTAATGCTGCTATTAATCCAAAAGGTAGTTTGACCAATGGCAAGGCTATTAGGAGTGGCCTGCAAAGTGTCCCCAACTAGATGTGCAAGTACGCTAAGAGCTTAAAATATGTCTCACAGATATCAGCCAAAATGATAGGTTTAAATATATTTAATAATAATAAAAGAACTAGAAAATAGTAAATAATCACAGTAACTTCAGAGTTCAAAATCACAGGAAATATTTAAAACAACATTGCAGGACAGTCTCAAATAAATAAAGAAAGCATCTAAGCTATACTTAACTATATTCTTAACTCTAGCTAAGAAAAATTACTGTTCCCTAGACTTACTTACTCATAGCAAGGCAAGACAGATGTGGTGAGTGGGTTTTCTAGCTGATGTTGTCAAGTCAAAGACAAAATACAAGATGCCCAGTCTATATCTCTCTCTCTCTCTCTCTCTCTCTCTCAGAGTTTTCTTAAATTAATATCTCAGATAATGCTGCTGAGATACTTGCAGCATGACATCACTTCTTGTCATCTGATTACCTCAGGTGAAACCCCCCACTGCAACTGGTAGCATTTAGCATCTCTCTGTGAAAACACATAGACCTTAGATCTTTCGGCGAATGGTGGAATGCGTGAAATAATTTACATTCCTCCACATTTAAAGGCAATACAAAAAACTTCTAGTTCTAGACATTATGTCTCCTGTTGCACTGAAACTGAAAGATAACATCTCTTTTATTACGTGGTTAAAAAATAATTTAAGTTTTCAGCTATTCTTCTGAAGTTAATTCTAGTGTTTCAGTCCCCATTGTTAAAATACATATACATCTAAACAGTTACAATAGTGTATATACATTTCTGCTCAGTATCTTACAAAATATCTCTTCCACACACGTCTGTACAATATCATATACAGTTCTAATACAGTTGTAACACAAGCAATTGCATCATGCTGTTATTGACAAATGACACACAATCACTTACAAAATTCCAGATAGCTGGGCTGGCAGAAAGGACTGTTCCATGATGCCATTTTTCTGAGTGACATCTCCAAGTTTGAGGTTTCGATCCTGAAGACTTCAGATTGTAGTTTTGTGCAATAAAGCAATATTTTTTTTTCATTAGAAGAATATTACTTGGGATATTCAGCTGATACATGACTTAAATGTATTTATTTACTTTATTTATTGTTAGATAAGAAAGCTGGTACATGGACTGTTTTCAGCCATGACCAAGGACTCAAAAGCAAGGGTAAATGCAACATGTATACATATGTGAGTGTGTGTGTGTGTGTGTGTGTGTGTGTGTGTGTGTGTGTGTGTGTGTGTGTGTGTGTGTGTGTGTGTGTGTGTGTGGGTGGGCACAGGTGAGCATGTGTGTTTGTGTGTGTGTGTGTGTGTGTGTGTGTGTGTGTGTATGTATCATACACACACACAGACAAGGAGAGCAGAGTTTTTAGTATACTGAATCGTCCAGAACATCACTGGGGTGTTGCAGAAAACTACAGTACCTCATGAAATTCCATGTACACATGCACAGAACATGAAAAACTCTACATAGACAGCAAGAGGAGGTCAGGATCAAACCCCAAACTCTGGAGATGTCAGAGGGAGAGTTCTTTGCATTAAGTCACATTATGTTAAGACTAATATAAAGTTATCATGGAGACTCTTGTCTTCTACAAGTTTTCTTCAGAAGGAATCATATTTAGGTTACTTAACACAGCAGGTTTATACTAAGTACTGTAGCCTTCTTAGAACCTTTCCATCATCAGTTATGTAATAATGCACTGTGACATGGAAAGAGGACAGGAAATTGTATTTCAAAAAGCTGAAAAGTTGATTATAATCTACTATTATACTTATTTATTGTTTAGCTACAAAGAATCAGTACTTTCCTATCATAATTTTCCTTATGTCAAAAGTAATGTCATTTCATACAGAATGCAATAACAGTGATGAGACACTACAGGATTTCACAACCATAAACTGACATCTCATTAAGGAGAAAGTATTTATAACTGGATTAGCAAAGATTATCCGTAATTTTGGAATACAAATATTTCAGAAATATTTGTAAGGACATATTTTCATAATCTATAGGGATTGGAAACAATTGATTACTTTGTTTAATGAAAGATGTTTGCTGCATAGGCAAGTCCATCAAGAATACAGGACTGGGCAATGTTGACCTCTGGGGAAATGCCATACTAGTGCTGAGATATTACACCCAGATTTCCCAGTATAGGTTCATAGGTAAGTACTAGGCTATCTGCCCAAAGGCATCTATAAGCCTAACCAGAATGTGTTGGCTTTCACCGCTCCCTTAGATTAGTTCCTTGTGCTTCTGTCCAGCACAGCCATTAGTTCCCTGTGCCTCTGTCCAGCAGAGCCAGTGCAGTGATCCCCGAGGTAAATGTTCTGTTTCCCATCCACTCATCAAGGTTTCTCTTGAAGAGTATTAGTGAGGGGCTCTATCTAATGTAGATTGGAATCCTGTTCCAAAGCATGGGGAGTCTCTGGGACAGGAATCTATCCCTCTAGCACGTCCTATTTAACATTGTGGTGAGGTTTAGATCCCTAGAGCATGTGGCTCTTGGGGATTTTTTTTTTTTTTTAGGTGGAGCATGTCCATCA
This sequence comes from Protopterus annectens, assembly GCF_019279795.1. Classification (NCBI taxonomy): domain Eukaryota; kingdom Metazoa; phylum Chordata; order Ceratodontiformes; family Protopteridae; genus Protopterus; species Protopterus annectens. The sequence goes on along the minus strand of NC_056747.1, from coordinate 129,654,968 downwards.
ATTCTGGGAGATGATTACAGAGCGGCAAACTTTATTGATTAAGTCTTGGGCAATGCATCAGATCATACTGAAAAGATTAAGCAACTGATTGCCTAAAATGCAACTTAATTGCCAGTTCAGAAGTATGATGTTGAAAGATTGGCCTTTAATAACTAATTAATTCATGGTTTATAACATAAGGGTCCACAGTGAGAGTATTTAGGGTAATTATTCCTTTGCAGAACCCTTCTATAGTACTAACATTCTATATTATGTTCATACTAGAATATCAGGAATGCTATTTATAGTTGACCTGGCATGATTCCAGGTGTGGAAACAAAAATAAGGATGACTGAAGGGTTTAAGGTAGCCATCTAATCACCTAATGCATTTTTACACAGGGCTGTAGTGAGGAATTTTGGTACCATGCACTGCACTGATTTGTAAATCAAAGTACATCTCCTTTCAGAATATGTCCTACTATCGAAATTGCGCAAGCGAGGAGAGTGTGTTGAGGAGATGGAAAGAGTACTTTGAGGGGTTGATGAATGAAGAGAATGAGAGGGAGAGAAAGTTGGATGATGTAGGGATAGTGAATCATGAAGTACAATGGATTAGCAAGGAGGAAGTAAGGATAGCTATGAAGAGAATGAAGAATGGAAAGGCTGTTGGCCCAGATGACATACCTGTGGAAGCATGGAGGTGTTTAGGTGAAATGGCAGTGGAGTTTTTAACCAGATTGTTTAATGAAATCTTGGAAAGTGAGAGGATGCCTGAGGAATGGAGGAAAAGTGTTTTGGTACCGATTTTTAAGAATAAGGGTGATGTGCAGAGCTGTAGTAACTGCAGAGGGATTAAATTGATCAGTCACAGCATGAAGTTATGGGAAAGAGTAGTGGAAGCAAGGTTAAAAAGGGACGTGATGATTAATGATCAGCAGTATGGTTTCATGCCGGGAAAAAGCACTACAGATGCAATCTTTGCTCAGAGTGTTGATGGAGAAGTACAGAGAATGTCAGAAGGAGTTGCATTGTGTTTTTGTAGACTTAGAGAAAGCATATAACAGGGTGCCTAGGGAGGAGTTGTGGTATTGTATGAGGAAGTCAGGAGTGTCAGAAAAGTATGTAAGAGTGGTATAGGATATGTACGAGGGTAGTGTGACAGCGGTGAGGTCTGCAGTGGGAGTGACGGATGCGTTTAAGGTAGAGGTGGGGTTACATCAAGGATCAGCTCTGAGCCCTTTCTTATTTGCAATGGTGATGGACAGGTTGACAGATGAGATCAGACAGGAGTCCCCGTGGACTATGATGTTTGCAGATGACATTGTGATCTGTAGTAAGAGTAGGGAACAGGTGGAGGAGACCCTGGAGAGATGGAGATATGCTCTAGAGAGAAGAGGAATGAAGGTCAGCAGGACTAAGACAGAATATATGTGTGTGAATGAGAGGGAGGCTAGAGGAATGGTGAGGATGCAAGGAGTAGAGGTGGCAAAGGTGGATGAGTTTAAATACTTGGGGTCAATAGTTCGGAGTAACGGTGAGTGTGGAGGAGAGGTGAAGAAGAGAGTACAGGCAGGATGGAGTGGGTGGAGAAGAGTGTCAGGAGTGATTTGTGACAGACGAGTACCTGTAAGAGTGAAAGGGAAGGTCTACAAGAGGGTAGTGAGACCAGCTATGTTATATGGGTTGGAGACAGTGGCACTGACAAAAAGGCAGGAGTTAGAGCTGGATGTCGCAGAGTTACACTACAGATGCAATGTTAAGATTTGCACTGGGTGTGACGAGGGTGGACAGGATTAGGAATAAGTATATTAGAGGGTCAGCCCAGGTTGGAAGTTTTGGAGACAAAGCCAGAGAGGCAGGATTATGTTGGTTTGGACATGTGCTGAGGAGGGATGCTGAGTATATTGGGAAAAAGATGCTAAGGATGAAGTTACCAGGTAACAGGAAAAGAGGTAGGCCTAAGATAAGGTTTATGTTACCAGGTAACAGGAAAAGAGGTAGGCCTAAGATAAGGTTTATGGATGTGGTGAGAGAGGACATGCAGGTGGTTGGTGTGACAGAGCAAGATGCAGAGGACAGGAAGAAATGGAAACAGATGATCTGCTGTGGCAACCCCTAACGAGAACAGCCGAAAGAAGATGATGATCCAAATTGTGCATGTTTCTGGAAAACATATTTTCCAGTACATTAAAAAAATAAAATGAGAGGATTAAGCAAAAAACAAGCAGAAACATAAAAGTATAGCTATTTAGAAATGCTAAAAAACCCACCCTTTAGCAAAATCTCTAACTTAAAACAATTGTAAAGATGTCGCGATAATGTTTTTTTAAAATTTCTTAGGAAACGCGCCATCAACATCGGGCAGCACATTGTTGCAGTGGATAGTGTTGTTGCCTCATAGCAAGTGGTTCCCCAGTTCTGTTCTTAGCAGGGGTGCCTTCTGTCTGGTGTCTGTATGTCCTCCCTGTGTTCGCGTGGGTTTCCTCTGGGTGCTCTGGTTTCCTCCCCCATTCCAAAGACATGCAGTAGGTGGATTGGGCACTCTAAACTGGCCATAAGTATGTATATGTGGTGTGGAAGAACTATCGCTGCTGCAAGACTAGCCACCTGGCTCTAGATGATTGTCACTGTTGAAGTGACACCCCAACCCCATGTGTAAAAATGGTAGAAAGGGGTTATGAATGGATGTGCCATCAACAAATATACAATTACAAAAAAACTTATTCTTGCTATCAGCTCATACTATACTTCCCTAAATATGTTTATGTTAGAAAACTTATGTAAAAACAAATTGATGGTTGGTATAATGGTTAAGGCATTTTTTTCACAGAATGAAGGTACAGGATTTTATTCTCACCACTGAAAGGGAGCTTGGCTAGGCTTTAAATGACCCACAAGGGCAGCTAGTCTAGTACTTGCCTATGAACCTATTGTGTGTCATTAACTGTTGTGACTTAGGACAGATATTTGACTTCTGTGATCTATTTGTATTGAAAATCACATCCCTGAATAGAAGCCATGTACAAAACTCCCTAATGCAAAATGATTATAATGCAGCTTGGCTGGCTATAACTGTAAAATGCCTGTAAAAGCCTGCATTCAGTATCTTAGCACAAGAATCCAAATCTCAAGTCACCTTTTGAAAATTGTTGGCAAAGGCCCCTGGGAATTACCCCTGGACACTCGGGGACATACTACAACTACAAACGTGATTCCTTCCTTAAGGATCGACACAAAGCTCAGTGTTCAGTTTGGTTGAGTCATACTGACATTGTCACCCTGAGTGGAACTCTAATAAGCATCAAAATGTGGCCTTTTTTTCAAAAGGAAAATACATGAAAATGAAACTATGTGTATTAGAGCTTATCAGACTAAGAACGTATGAATAATTGTTCTTGTTTTAAAGAAAAAAAGCCAATGAAAGTAAAATAAGCTGCAATGTATTTGCCTTTTCAGTCAAATGTAATATTTTAAATTGTATAGAATTGCATTTGCCACTGTAAAAGTGTATTACAGCCTAAGAATGAAACTAAATTATTAGTTCTTCACTTTGGAAATATGTGTACCTCTTCAGAGTCTTTAGCATGAAGATTCTTGCTAGGTCACATAATGATAATGATGATGCCTTATTTTGACATCAGCTTGTGGGGACTTTTTCCCCCTTGTCCAAACGTATGTAGTGGTTGAAGCAGAAAGGATATCTTCTAAAATTCAAAGTAAAACTATAAGCAATCATGTGGCAAGACTTATCAATAAAGGGAATGCCTGTTATTTCAATATTAAAACAGTTACTGAAGCCAGTTAAAAGTTTCAAAATCCACACACATTACTGATAAGCTTGCTGGACGATATTTTTGTAGACAAGAGCTCAGTCTATATTGTGTTTATGGACTCAACATTCCATTTATCTTAGAAACCAAAGACAGTAAGGAACAGTACATCTTTAGCAGTAAGTAGATAATTTTTAATGTAGATATTAGTTTTTTTCTCCGAACATTATCTGCCTCTTTGAATGTCTTATTTTATAGTCCTAGAGTAACAATATTTCTGCTTGCAGGTTTACTTTTTAACACATTTTTTTTATTTATTCAAACTAAAACTATCTATATATATATATATATATATATATATATATATATATATATATATATATATATATATATATATATTTATTTTACATTTGTTAACCGGAGGTGTCTGACTGAGCCGAAAAAGGCCCTTTTTCAGCAGAGGCCCGGGGAGAAAAGCTCCACAAAGAAAAATTACAGACACATTTAGTTCTTTAGACATGATCAGTATACACACAAATTACAAGAGACATGTTTTTACAGTGGTATGCGGCACATAAACAGTTACAGTGGAGAGAACAAACAAAAAAATACTAATTTTAAAAATAAAGGTAATTAATGGATTTGTGGTGTACAGCTGAAATTTGGAACATAGGTAGAATACGTACATAGTACACAGGTACAGTACATACATTGTAGATTAGCCAGTGTTTGTGAGTAAAACTGAAAACTATTATCAAGTACTCTAGATTTAGTATGTATATGCTATCCGCTTTCACTAGCCTGGGGAGCAATAATGGCACTGCCAACTTTGCTTGAGATGTTGCCTGATGAGATCTTTAAAGGAGGCTTTGGATGATGTGTTTTGAATGCTAGTAGGGACAGAGTTCCATTTTTTAGCCACTGAACTACTATATAGTGCATCTCCAAAGCTATTGTAGCTGTTGGTGACTTCTAGTAGTAGTTTGCTTGATGATCTAAGAGGCCTTTTGGCTGAGTGATGTTGTACTAGGTTTTTAAGGGCAGGACACTTATTGGGGAGGTAATAGAATGACAGAGGCAGAGCTGATTGTAGGTTAGGAGGTTGGGCAGTTCAAGCCAGTGGAGCTGTCTCAAAGCAGTACAGTGATGAGTTCTATATGAGCAATTTGCAGCAAAGCGGGCAATTCTGTTATAGTAGGCTTCCATTTTGCTTAGTTCAGTTTTGTTGAGATTAGTCAGAATGGGAGATGCATAGAGTAAGGTGGATAGAAGTTGGGAGTGAGCAATGGTTGATCTTGTGATGTTGGTAAGAAATGGTTTGATACGGTAGAGTGACCTCAGTTTGGCATGTACTTTTTTAATAGTTAAGTTGAGATGACTATCAAATTTTAGGTGGGAGTCTATGGTTATTCCCAGTAGCTTAGCCTGTGCCACTGGAGCAATTGGAGTAGCATTTGTGGAGTAGATAGTGAATTGACTGTTAGTGTTTTTGTTAGAACTGGTTATAATCATAAGCTGAGTTTTCTTTGGATTGAGGATAAGTTGGGCTTTGGTAAGGTAGTTTTCAACATCAGAGAATGCTAGTTGAGTTGTTTGCAGGAGGGTGGGAATGTCTTGTGCAACACAGATTAAGGTAGTGTCATCTGCATACTGAATTATAGATGCATGCTGTGTGGAGGCATGGAGGTCATTTGTGAAGATTGTGAATAGTAATGGCTCTAAGATAGAACCCTGTGGGACTCCTATAGTTATGGGCAGCTAAGGCGAGAGAGAATTTTCCCATTTCACAGCTTGGTAACTGTCAGTTAAGAAGCTTTGGAACCAGGTAAGAGTGGAATTTGATAGATTATATTGGTTTAGTTTGTTTAGCAGGATTTGGTGTGAGACTGTGTCAACTGTTTTGGACATACCCAAAAAAAGAGTTGACACTTGTAGGCCTTCATTTTTGAGACGGTTTACTGTGTCTGTGAAGCAGAGGAGGGCTGTAGTGGTACTATGGGCAGGTCTGAAACCATGCTGAATAGGTGACAGGATGTTGCTGTCTAGGAGATAGTTTAGCATCTGGGTATGGATGCATTTTTCAAGGATTTTGGCCAGTGGGGAGCCAGGGTCCTGCCTTTATGTATGGGTGTAACATAGGATATTTTCCAGAGTTTGGGCACATAGTTTTCAACAATTGATCTGTTTATGAGAGTGGAGACTGGGATAGCAATAGCATCTGCTGTGAGTTTCAAGAAATAGCTGGGAAGTAGGTCGGCTGCTGTTGATGAGGTTTTTAGTTTGGAGAGCATGCTTTTGATTGAAGTGGTGGAAACTGTTTTGAGGGTAAAGCTTGTATTAGTGTTATTTGTGTTGGGGGGGATAGTGAGGAAGGAATTGTGCTGTGATACTAAGGATAGAATTGAGTTCACAAAGTGGGAGATGAATTGTGTTTCGATGGAACTTTAGTGTCAGGGGTGGTTGGTTTTGGGGTAGCCTTTTGGGTGGATTTTAGTAGTTGGTTTACATTTTTCCAAAATTTTTGCGGGCTGTGTTAGTATTTCGTTTGCAATGTTGTGTAGTATGATTTTTTGTCCAGCCTAA